>NW_028128242.1:0-219755 GCF_965231255.1 Vanellus vanellus
AGCAAAGGTACCAGCGGGGAAAAGTAATGCTGGTTCTCACTGCCTCCTGGAACCTCTTCAAATGCCACAGACAATTTGGCCCTCTCTGCTTTCCTGCGGACTCCATCCTCAAAAGCACCTTTTTTCGCTTTCGGCAACCTCCGGAGCAAAAAAGACAAACGTCCAGCTTTTGCTGCCACAGCAAAGGTGCCAGCGGGGAAAAGTAATGCTGGTTCTCACTGCCTCCTGGAACCTCTTCAAATGCCACAGACAATTGGGCCCTCTCTGCTTTCCTGCGGACTCCATCCTCAAAAGCACCTGTTTTCGCTTTCGGCAGCCTCCGGAGCAAAAAAGACAAACGTCCAGCTTTTGCTGCCTCAGCAAAGGTGCCAGCGGGGAAAAGTAATGCTGGTTCTCACTGCCTCCTGGAACCCTTTCAAATGCCCCAGACAATTTGGCCCTCTCTGCTTTCCTGCGGACTCCATCCTCAAAAGAACCTGTTTTTGCTTTTGGAAACCTCAGGAGCAAAAAAGACAAACGTCCAGCTTTTGCTGCCACAGCAAAGGTGCCAGCGGGGAAAAGTAATGCTGGTTCTCACTGCCTCCTGGAACCCTTTCAAATGCCCCAGACAATTTTGCCCTCTCTGCTTTCCTGCGGACTCCATCCTCCAAAGCACCTGTTTTCGCTTTCGGCAACCTCCGGAGCAAAAAAGACAAACGTCCAGCTTTTGCTGCCACAGCAAAGGTGCCAGCGGGGAAAAGTAATGCTGGTTCTCACTGCCTCCTGGAACCTCTTCAAATGCCACAGACAATTTGGCCCTCTCTGCTTTCCTGCGGACTCCATCCTCAAAAGCACCTGTTTTCGCTTTCGGCAGCCTCCGGAGCAAAAAAGACAAACGTCCAGCTTTTGCTGCCACAGCAAAGGTGCCAGCGGGGAAAAGTGATGCTGGTCCTCATTGCCTCCTGGAACCTCTTCAAATGCCACAGACAATTTGGCCCTCTCTGCTTTCCTGCGGACTCCATCCTCAAAAGCACCTGTTTTCGCTTTCGGCAACCTCAGGAGCAAAAAAGACAAACGTCCAGCTTTTGCTACCACAGCAAAGGTGCCAGCAAGGAAAAGTAATGCTGGTTCTCACTGCCTCCTGCAACCTCTTCAAATGCCACAGACAATTTGGCCCTCTCTGCTTTCCTGCGGACTCCATCCTCAAAAGCACCTGTTTTCGCTTTCGGCAGCCTCCGGAGCAAAAAAGACAAACGTCCAGCTTTTGCTGCCACAGCAAAGGTGCCAGCGGGGAAAAGTAATGCTGGTTCTCACTGTCTCCTGGAACCTCTTCAAATGCCCCAGACAATTTGGCCCTCTCTGCTTTCCTGCGGACTCCATCCGCAAAAGTACCTGTTTTCGCTTTCGGCAGCCTCCGGAGCAAAGAAGACAAACGTCCAGCTTTTGCTGCCACAGCAAAGGTGTCAGCGGGGAAAAGTAATGCTGGTTCTCACTGCGTCCTGGAACTCTTTCAAATGCCCCAGACAATTTGGCCCTCTCTGCTTTCCTGAGGACTCCATCCTCAAAAGCACCTTTTTTCGCTTTCGGCAACCTCCGGAGCAAAAAAGACAAACGTCCAGCTTTTGCTGCCACAGCAAAGGTGCCAGCGGGGAAAAGTAATGCTGGTTCTCACTGCCTCCTGGAACCTCTTCAAATGCCACAGACAATTTGGCCCTCTCTGCTTTCCTGCGGACTCCATCCTCAAAAGCACCTGTTTTCGCTTTCGGCAGCCTCCGGAGCAAAAAAGACAAACGTCCAGCTTTTGCTGCCACAGAAAAGGTGCCAGCGGGGAAAAGTGATGCTGGTCCTCATTGCCTCCTGGAACCTCTTCAAATGCCACAGACAATTTGGCCCTCTCTGCTTTCCTGCGGACTCCATCCTCAAAAGAACCTGTTTTTGCTTTTGGAAACCTCAGGAGCAAAAAAGACAAACGTCCAGCTTTTGCTGCCACAGCAAAGGTGCCAGCGGGGAAAAGTAATGCTGGTTCTCACTGCCTCCTGGAACCCTTTCAAATGCCCCAGACAATTTTGCCCTCTCTGCTTTCCTGCGGACTCCATCCTCCAAAGCACCTGTTTTCGCTTTCGGCAACCTCCGGAGCAAAAAAGACAAACGTCCAGCTTTTGCTGCCACAGCAAAGGTGCCAGCGGGGAAAAGTAATGCTGGTTCTCACTGCCTCCTGGAACCTCTTCAAATGCCACAGACAATTTGGCCCTCTCTGCTTTCCTGCGGACTCCATCCTCAAAAGCACCTGTTTTCGCTTTCGGCAGCCTCCGGAGCAAAAAAGACAAACGTCCAGCTTTTGCTGCCACAGCAAAGGTGCCAGCGGGGAAAAGTGATGCTGGTCCTCATTGCCTCCTGGAACCTCTTCAAATGCCACAGACAATTTGGCCCTCTCTGCTTTCCTGCGGACTCCATCCTCAAAAGCACCTGTTTTCGCTTTCGGCAAACTCAGGAGCAAAAAAGACAAACGTCCAGCTTTTGCTACCACAGCAAAGGTGCCAGCAAGGAAAAGTAATGCTGGTTCTCACTGCCTCCTGGAACCTCTTCAAATGCCACAGACAATTTGGCCCTCTCTGCTTTCCTGCGGACTCCATCCTCAAAAGCACCTGTTTTCGCTTTCGGCAGCCTCCGGAGCAAAAAAGACAAACGTCCAGCTTTTGCTGCCACAGCAAAGGTGCCAGCGGGGAAAAGTAATGCTGGTTCTCACTGTCTCCTGGAACCTCTTCAAATGCCCCAGACAATTTGGCCCTCTCTGCTTTCCTGCGGACTCCATCCGCAAAAGTACCTGTTTTCGCTTTCGGCAGCCTCCGGAGCAAAGAAGACAAACGTCCAGCTTTTGCTGCCACAGCAAAGGTGTCAGCGGGGAAAAGTAATGCTGGTTCTCACTGCGTCCTGGAACTCTTTCAAATGCCCCAGACAATTTGGCCCTCTCTGCTTTCCTGAGGACTCCATCCTCAAAAGCACCTTTTTTCGCTTTCGGCAACCTCCGGAGCAAAAAAGACAAACGTCCAGCTTTTGCTGCCACAGCAAAGGTGCCAGCGGGGAAAAGTAATGCTGGTTCTCACTGCCTCCTGGAACCTCTTCAAATGCCACAGACAATTTGGCCCTCTCTGCTTTCCTGCGGACTCCATCCTCAAAAGCACCTGTTTTCGCTTTCGGCAGCCTCCGGAGCAAAAAAGACAAACGTCCAGCTTTTGCTGCCACAGAAAAGGTGCCAGCGGGGAAAAGTGATGCTGGTCCTCATTGCCTCCTGGAACCTCTTCAAATGCCACAGACAATTTGGCCCTCTCTGCTTTCCTGCGGACTCCATCCTCAAAAGCACCTGTTTTCGCTTTCGGCAACCTCAGGAGCAAAAAAGACAAACGTCCAGCTATTGCTACCACAGCAAAGGTGCCAGCAAGGAAAAGTAAAGCTGGTTCTCACTGCCTCCTGGAACCTCTTCAAATGCCACAGACAATTTGGCCCTCTCTGCTTTCCTGCGGACTCCATCCTCAAAAGCACCTGTTTTCGCTTTCGGCAGCCTCCGGAGCAAAAAAGACAAACGTCCAGCTTTTGCTGCCACAGCAAAGGTGCCAGCGGGGAAAAGTAATGCTGGTTCTCACTGTCTCCTGGAACCTCTTCAAATGCCCCAGACAATTTGGCCCTCTCTGCTTTCCTGCGGACTCCATCCGCAAAAGTACCTGTTATCGCTTTCGGCAGCCTCCGGAGCAAAGAAGACAAACGTCCAGCTTTTGCTGCCACAGCAAAGGTGTCAGCGGGGAAAAGTAATGCTGGTTCTCACTGCCTCCTGGAACTCTTTCAAATGCCCCAGACAATTTGGCCCTCTCTGCTTTCCTGAGGACTCCATCCTCAAAAGCACCTGTTTTCGCTTTCGGCAGCCTTCGGAGCAAAAAAGACAAACGTCCAGCTTTTGCTGCCACAGCAAAGGTGCCAGCGGGGAAAAGTAATGCTGGTTCTCACTGCCTCCTGGAACCTCTTCAAATGCCACAGACAATTTGGCCCTCTCTGCTTTCCTGCGGACTCCATCCTCAAAAGCACCTGTTTTCGCTTTCGGCAGCCTCCGGAGCAAAAAAGACAAACGTCCAGCTTTTGCTGCCACAGCACAGGTGCCAGCGGGGAAAAGTAATGCTGGTTCTCACTGCCTCCTGGAACCCTTTCAAATGCCACAGACAATTTGGCCCTCTCTGCTTTCCTGCGGACTCCATCCTCAAAAGCACCTGTTTTCGCTTTTGGATACCTCAGGAGCAAAAAAGACAAACGTCCAGCTTTTGCTGCCTCAGCAAAGGTGCCAGCGGGGAAAAGTAATGCTGGTTCTCACTGCCTCCTGGAACCCTTTCAAATGCCCCAGACAATTTGGCCCTCTCTGCTTTCCTGCGGACTCCATCCTCAAAAGAACCTGTTTTTGCTTTTGGAAACCTCAGGAGCAAAAAAGACAAACGTCCAGCTTTTGCTGCCACAGCAAAGGTGCCAGCGGGGAAAAGTAATGCTGGTTCTCACTGCCTCCTGGAACCCTTTCAAATGCCACAGACAATTTTGCCCTCTCTGCTTTCCTGCGGACTCCATCCTCCAAAGCACCTGTTTTCGCTTTCAGCAGCCTCCGGAGCAAAAAAGACAAACGTCCAGCTTTTGCTGCCACAGCAAAGGTGCCAGCGGGGAAAAGTGATGCTGGTCCTCATTGCCTCCTAGAACCTCTTCAAATGCCACAGACAATTTGGCCCTCTCTGCTTTCCTGCGGACTCCATCCTCAAAAGCACCTGTTTTCGCTTTCGGCAACCTCAGGAGCAAAAAAGACAAACGTCCAGCTTTTGCTACCACAGCAAAGGTGCCAGCAAGGAAAAGTAATGCTGGTTCTCACTGCCTCCTGGAACCTCTTCAAATGCCACAGACAATTTGGCCCTCTCTGCTTTCCTGCGGACTCCATCCTCAAAAGCACCTGTTTTCGATTTCGGCAGCCTCCGGAGAAAAAAAGACAAACGTCCAGCTTTTGCTGCCACAGCAAAGGTGCCAGCGGGGAAAAGTAATGCTGGTTCTCACTGTCTCCTGGAACCTCTTCAAATGCCCCAGACAATTTGGCCCTCTCTGCTTTCCTGCGGACTCCATCCGCAAAAGTACCTGTTTTCGCTTTCGGCAGCCTCCGGAGCAAAGAAGACAAACGTCCAGCTTTTGCTGCCACAGCAAAGGTGTCAGCGGGGAAAAGTAATGCTGGTTCTCACTGCCTCCTGGAACTCTTTCAAATGCCCCAGACAATTTGGCCCTCTCTGCTTTCCTGAGTACTCCATCCTCAAAAGCACCTTTTTTCGCTTTCGGCAACCTCCGGAGCAAAAAAGACAAACGTCCAGCTTTTGCTGCCACAGCAAAGGTGCCAGCGGGGAAAAGTAATGCTGGTTCTCACTGCCTCCTGGAACCTCTTCAAATGCCACAGACAATTTGGCCCTCTCTGCTTTCCTGCGGACTCCATCCTCAAAAGCACCTTTTTTCGCTTTCGGCAGCCTCCGGAGCAAAAAAGACAAACGTCCAGCTTTTGCTGCCACAGCAAAGGTGCCAGCGGGGAAAAGTGATGCTGGTCCTCATTGCCTCCTGGAACCTCTTCAAATGCCACAGACAATTTGGCCCTCTCTGCTTTCCTGCGGACTCCATCCTCAAAAGCACCTGTTTTCGCTTTCGGCAACCTCCGGAGCAAAAAAGACAAACGTCCAGCTTTTGCTACCACAGCAAAGGTGCCAGCAAGGAAAAGTAATGCTGGTTCTCACTGCCTCCTGGAACCTCTTCAAATGCCACAGACAATTTGGCCCTCTCTGCTTTCCTGCGGACTCCATCCTCAAAAGCACCTGTTTTCGCTTTCGGCAGCCTCCGGAGCAAAAAAGACAAACGTCCAGCTTTTGCTGCCACAGCAAAGGTGCCAGCGGGGAAAAGTAATGCTGGTTCTCACTGTCTCCTGGAACCTCTTCAAATGCCCCAGACAATTTGGCCCTCTCTGCTTTCCTGCGGACTCCATCCGCAAAAGTACCTGTTTTCGCTTTCGGCAGCCTCCGGAGCAAAGAAGACAAACGTCCAGCTTTTGCTGCCACAGCAAAGGTGTCAGCGGGGAAAAGTAATGCTGGTTCTCACTGCCTCCTGGAACTCTTTCAAATGCCCCAGACAATTTGGCCCTCTCTGCTTTCCTGAGGACTCCATCCTCAAAAGCACCTTTTTTCGCTTTCGGCAACCTCCGGAGCAAAAAAGACAAACGTCCAGCTTTTGCTGCCACAGCAAAGGTACCAGCGGGGAAAAGTAATGCTGGTTCTCACTGCCTCCTGGAACCTCTTCAAATGCCACAGACAATTTGGCCCTCTCTGCTTTCCTGCGGACTCCATCCTCAAAAGCACCTGTTTTCGCTTTCGGCAGCCTCCGGAGCAAAAAAGACAAACGTCCAGCTTTTGCTGCCACAGCAAAGGTGCCAGCGGGGAAAAGTAATGCTGGTTCTCACTGCCTCCTGGAACCCTTTCAAATGCCACAGACAATTTGGCCCTCTCTGCTTTCCTGCGGACTCCATCCTCAAAAGCACCTGTTTTCGCTTTTGGATACCTCAGGAGCAAAAAAGACAAACGTCCAGCTTTTGCTGCCTCAGCAAAGGTGCCAGCGGGGAAAAGTAATGCTGGTTCTCACTGCCTCCTGGAAACCTTTCAAATGCCCCAGACAATTTGGCCCTCTCTGCTTTCCTGCGGACTCCATCCTCAAAAGAACCTGTTTTTGCTTTTGGAAACCTCAGGAGCAAAAAAGACAAACGTCCAGCTTTTGCTGCCACAGCAAAGGTGCCAGCGGGGAAAAGTAATGCTGGTTCTCACTGCCTCCTGGAACCCTTTCAAATGCCCCAGACAATTTGGCCCTCTCTGCTTTCCTGAGTACTCCATCCTCAAAAGCACCTTTTTTCGCTTTCGGCAACCTCCGGAGCAAAAAAGACAAACGTCCAGCTTTTGCTGCCACAGCAAAGGTGCCAGCGGGGAAAAGTAATGCTGGTTCTCACTGCCTCCTGGAACCTCTTCAAATGCCACAGACAATTTGGCCCTCTCTGCTTTCCTGCGGACTCCATCCTCAAAAGCACCTGTTTTCGCTTTCGGCAGCCTCCGGAGCAAAAAAGACAAACGTCCAGCTTTTGCTGCCACAGCAAAGGTGCCAGCGGGGAAAAGTGATGCTGGTCCTCATTGCCTCCTGGAACCTCTTCAAATGCCACAGACAATTTGGCCCTCTCTGCTTTCCTGCGGACTCCATCCTCAAAAGCACCTGTTTTCGCTTTCGGCAACCTCAGGAGCAAAAAAGACAAACGTCCAGCTTTTGCTACCACAGCAAAGGTGCCAGCAAGGAAAAGTAATGCTGGTTCTCACTGCCTCCTGGAACCTCTTCAAATGCCACAGACAATTTGGCCCTCTCTGCTTTCCTGCGGACTCCATCCTCAAAAGCACCTGTTTTCGCTTTCGGCAGCCTCCGGAGCAAAAAAGACAAACGTCCAGCTTTTGCTGCCACAGCAAAGGTGCCAGCGGGGAAAAGTAATGCTGGTTCTCACTGTCTCCTGGAACCTCTTCAAATGCCCCAGACAATTTGGCCCTCTCTGCTTCCTGCGGACTCCATCCGCAAAAGTACCTGTTTTCGCTTTCGGCAGCCTCCGGAGCAAAGAAGACAAACGTCCAGCTTTTGCTGCCACAGCAAAGGTGTCAGCGGGGAAAAGTAATGCTGGTTCTCACTGCCTCCTGGAACTCTTTCAAATGCCCCAGACAATTTGGCCCTCTCTGCTTTCCTGAGGACTCCATCCTCAAAAGCACCTTTTTTCGCTTTCGGCAACCTCCGGAGCAAAAAAGACAAACGTCCAGCTTTTGCTGCCACAGCAAAGGTACCAGCGGGGAAAAGTAATGCTGGTTCTCACTGCCTCCTGGAACCTCTTCAAATGCCACAGACAATTTGGCCCTCTCTGCTTTCCTGCGGACTCCATCCTCAAAAGCACCTGTTTTCGCTTTCGGCAGCCTCCGGAGCAATGAACACAAACGTCCAGCTTTTGCTGCCACAGCAAAGGTGCCAGCGGGGAAAAGTAATGCTGGTTCTCACTGTCTCCTGGAACCTCTTCAAATGCCCCAGACAATTTGGCCCTCTCTGCTTTCCTGCGGACTCCATCCGCAAAAGTACCTGTTTTCGCTTTCGGCAGCCTCCGGAGCAAAGAAGACAAACGTCCAGCTTTTGCTGCCACAGCAAAGGTGTCAGCGGGGAAAAGTAATGCTGGTTCTCACTGCCTCCTGGAACTCTTTCAAATGCCCCAGACAATTTGGCCCTCTCTGCTTTCCTGAGGACTCCATCCTCAAAAGCACCTTTTTTCGCTTTCGGCAACCTCCGGAGCAAAAAAGACAAACGTCCAGCTTTTGCTGCCACAGCAAAGGTGCCAGCGGGGAAAAGTAATGCTGGTTCTCACTGCCTCCTGGAACCTCTTCAAATGCCACAGACAATTTGGCCCTCTCTGCTTTCCTGCGGACTCCATCCTCAAAAGCACCTGTTTTCGCTTTCGGCAGCCTTCGGAGCAAAAAAGACAAACGTCCAGCTTTTGCTGCCACAGCAAAGGTGGCAGCGGGGAAAAGTAATGCTGGTTCTCACTGCCTCCTGGAACCCTTTCAAATGCCACAGACAATTTGGCCCTCTCTGCTTTCCTGCGGACTCCATCCTCAAAAGCACCTGTTTTCGCTTTTGGATACCTCAGGAGCAAAAAAGACAAACGTCCAGCTTTTGCTGCCACAGCAAAGGTGCCAGCGGGGAAAAGTAATGCTGGTTCTCACTGCCTCCTGGAACCCTTTCAAATGCCCCAGACAATTTGGCCCTCTCTGCTTTCCTGCGGACTCCATCCTCAAAAGAACCTGTTTTTGCTTTTGGAAACCTCAGGAGCAAAAAAGACAAACGTCCAGCTTTTGCTGCCACAGCAAAGGTGCCAGCGGGGAAAAGTAATGCTGGTTCTCACTGCCTCCTGGAACCCTTTCAAATGCCCCAGACAATTTTGCCCTCTCTGCTTTCCTGCGGACTCCATCCTCCAAAGCACCTGTTTTCGCTTTCGGCAGCCTCCGGAGCAAAAAAGACAAACGTCCAGCTTTTGCTGCCACAGCAAAGGTGCCAGCGGGGAAAAGTAATGCTGGTCCTCATTGCCTCCTGGAACCTCTTCAAATGCCACAGACAATTTGGCCCTCTCTGCTTTCCTGCGGACTCCATCCTCAAAAGCACCTGTTTTCGCTTTCGGCAACATCAGAAGCAAAAAAGACAAACGTCCAGCTTTTGCTACCACAGCAAAGGTGCCAGCAAGGAAAAGTAATGCTGGTTCTCACTGCCTCCTGGAACCTCTTCAAATGCCACAGACAATTTGGCCCTCTCTGCTTTCCTGCGGACTCCATCCTCAAAAGCACCTGTTTTCGCTTTCGGCAGCCTCCGGAGCAAAAAAGACAAACGTCCAGCTTTTGCTGCCACAGCAAAGGTGCCAGCGGGGAAAAGTAATGCTGGTTCTCACTGTCTCCTGGAACCTCTTCAAATGCCACAGACAATTTGGCCCTCTCTGCTTTCCTGCGGACTCCATCCGCAAAAGTACCTGTTTTCGCTTTCGGCAGCCTCCGGAGCAAAGAAGACAAACGTCCAGCTTTTGCTGCCACAGCAAAGGTGTCAGCGGGGAAAAGTAATGCTGGTTCTCACTGCCTCCTGGAACTCTTTCAAATGCCCCAGACAATTTGGCCCTCTCTGCTTTCCTGAGGACTCCATCCTCAAAAGCACCTTTTTTCGCTTTCGGCAACCTCCGGAGCAAAAAAGACAAACGTCCAGCTTTTGCTGCCACAGCAAAGGTACCAGCGGGGAAAAGTAATGCTGGTTCTCACTGCCTCCTGGAACCTCTTCAAATGCCACAGACAATTTGGCCCTCTCTGCTTTCCTGCGGACTCCATCCTCAAAAGCACCTGTTTTCGCTTTCGGCAGCCTCCGGAGCAAAAAAGACAAACGTCCAGCTTTTGCTGCCACAGCAAAGGTGCCAGCGGGGAAAAGTAATGCTGGTTCTCACTGCCTCCTGGAACCCTTTCAAATGCCACAGACAATTTGGCCCTCTCTGCTTTCCTGCGGACTCCATCCTCAAAAGCACCTGTTTTCGCTTTTGGATACCTCAGGAGCAAAAAAGACAAACGTCCAGCTTTTGCTGCCACAGCAAAGGTGCCAGCGGGGAAAAGTAATGCTGGTTCTCACTGCCTCCTGGAACCCTTTCAAATGCCCCAGACAATTTTGCCCTCTCTGCTTTCCTGCGGACTCCATCCTCCAAAGCACCTGTTTTCGCTTTCGGCAACCTCCGGAGCAAAAAAGACAAACGTCCAGGTTTTGCTGCCACAGCAAAGGTGCCAGCGGGGAAAAGTAATGCTGGTTCTCACTGCCTCCTGGAACCCTTTCAAATGCCCCAGACAATTTTGCCCTCTCTGCTTTCCTGCGGAATCCATCCTCCAAAGCACCTGTTTTCGCTTTCGGCAGCCTCCTGAGCAAAAAAGACAAACGTCCAGCTTTTGCTGCCACAGCAAAGGTGCCAGCGGGGAAAAGTAATGCTGGTTCTCACTGCCTCCTGGAACCTCTTCAAATGCCACAGACAATTTGGCCCTCTCTGCTTTCCTGCGGACTCCATCCTCAAAAGCACCTGTTTTCGCTTTCGGCAGCCTCCGGAGCAAAAAAGACAAACGTCCAGCTTTTGCTGCCACAGCAAAGGTGCCAGCGGGGAAAAGTGATGCTGGTCCTCATTGCCTCCTGGAACCTCTTCAAATGCCCCAGACAATTTGGCCCTCTCTGCTTTCCTGCGGACTCCATCCTCAAAAGCACCTGTTTTCGCTTTCGGCAACCTCAGGAGCAAAAAAGAAAAACGTCCAGCTTTTGCTACCACAGCAAAGGTGCCAGCAAGGAAAAGTAATGCTGGTTCTCACTGCCTCCTGGAACCTCTTCAAATGCCACAGACAATTTGGCCCTCTCTGCTTTCCTGCGGACTCCATCCTCAAAAGCACCTTTTTTCGCTTTCGGCAGCCTCCGGAGCAAAAAAGACAAACGTCCAGCTTTTGCTGCCACAGCAAAGGTGCCAGCGGGGAAAAGTAATGCTGGTTCTCACTGTCTCCTGGAACCTCTTCAAATGCCCCAGAGAATTTGGCCCTCTCTGCTTTCCTGCGGACTCCATCCTCAAAAGTACCTGTTTTCGCTTTCGGCAGCCTCCGGAGCAAAAAAGACAAACGTCCAGCTTTTGCTGCCACAGCAAAGGTACCAGCGGGGAAAAGTAATGCTGGTTCTCACTGCCTCCTGGAACCTCTTCAAATGCCACAGACAATTTGGCCCTCTCTGCTTTCCTGCGGACTCCATCCTCAAAAGCACCTGTTTTCGCTTTCGGCAGCCTCCGGAGCAAAAAAGACAAACGTCCAGCTTTTGCTGCCACAGCAAAGGTGCCAGCGGGGAAAAGTAATGCTGGTTCTCACTGCCTCCTGGAACCCTTTCAAATGCCACAGACAATTTGGCCCTCTCTGCTTTCCTGCGGACTCCATCCTCAAAAGCACCTGTTTTCGCTTTTGGATACCTCAGGAGCAAAAAAGACAAACGTCCAGCTTTTGCTGCCTCAACAAAGGTGCCAGCGGGGAAAAGTAATGCTGGTTCTCACTGCCTCCTGGAACTCTTTCAAATGCCACAGACAATTTGGCCCTCTCTGCTTTCCTGCGGACTCCATCCTCAAAAGCACCTGTTTTCGCTTTTGGAAACCTCAGGAGCAAAAAAGACAAACGTCCAGCTTTTGCTGCCACAGCAAAGGTGCCAGCGGGGAAAAGTAATGCTGGTTCTCACTGCCTCCTGGAACCCTTTCAAATGCCCCAGACAATTTGGCCCTCTCTGCTTTCCTGCGGACTCCATCCTCAAAAGAACCTGTTTTCGCTTTCGGCAACCTCCGGAGCAAAAAAGACAAACGTCCAGCTTTTGCTGCCACAGCAAAGGTGCCAGCGGGGAAAAGTAATGCTGGTTCTCACTGCCTCCTGGAACCCTTTCAAATGCCACAGACAATTTTGCCCTCTCTGCTTTCCTGCGGACTCCATCCTCCAAAGCACCTGTTTTCGCTTTCGGCAACCTCCGGAGCAAAAAAGAAAAACGTCCAGGTTTTGCTACCACAGCAAAGGTGCCAGCGGGGAAAAGTAATGCTGGTTCTCACTGCCTCCTGGAACCTCTTCAAATGCCACAGACAATTTGGCCCTCTCTGCTTTCCTGCGGACTCCATCCTCAAAAGCACCTGTTTTCGCTTTCGGCAGCCTCCGGAGCAAAAAAGACAAACGTCCAGCTTTTGCTGCCACAGCAAAGGTGCCAGCGGGGAAAAGTGATGCTGGTCCTCATTGCCTCCTGGAACCTCTTCAAATGCCACAGACAATTTTGCCCTCTCTGCTTTCCTGCGGACTCCATCCTCCAAAGCACCTGTTTTCGCTTTCGGCAACCTCCGGAGCAAAAAAGAAAAACGTCCAGCTTTTGCTGCCACAGCAAAGGTGCCAGCGGGGAAAAGTGATGCTGGTCCTCATTGCCTCCTGGAACCTCTTCAAATGCCACAGACAATTTGGCCCTCTCTGCTTTTCTGCGGACTCCATCCTCAAAAGCACCTGTTTTCGCTTTCGGCAACCTCAGGAGCAAAAAAGACAAACGTCCAGCTTTTGCTACCACAGCAAAGGTGCCAGCGGGGAAAAGTAATGCTGGTTCTCACTGCCTCCTGGAACCTCTTCAAATGCCACAGACAATTTGGCCCTCTCTGCTTTCCTGCGGACTCCATCCTCAAAAGCACCTGTTTTCGCTTTCGGCAGCCTCCGGAGCAAAAAAGACAAACGTCCAGCTTTTGCTGCCACAGCAAAGGTGCCAGCGGGGAAAAGTAATGCTGGTTCTCACTGTCTCCTGGAACCCTTTCAAATGCCACAGACAATTTGGCCCTCTCTGCTTTCCTGCGGACTCCATCCTCAAAAGCACCTGTTTTCGCTTTCGGCAGCCTCCGGAGCAAAAAAGACAAACGTCCAGCTTTTGCTGCCACAGCAAAAATGCCAGCGGGGAAAAGTAATGCTGGTTCTCACTGCCTCCTGGAACCTCTTCAAATGCCACAGACAATTTGGCCCTCTCTGCTTTCCTGCGGACTCCATCCTCAAAAGCACCTGTTTTCGCTTTTGGATACATCAGGAGCAAAAAAGAGAAACGTCCAGCTTTTGCTGCCTCAACAAAGGTGCCAGCGGGGAAAAGTAATGCTGGTTCTCACTGCCTCCTGGAACTCTTTCAAATGCCACAGACAATTTGGCCCTCTCTGCTTTCCTGCGGACTCCATCCTCAAAAGCACCTGTTTTCGCTTTTGGAAACCTCAGGAGCAAAAAAGACAAACGTCCAGCTTTTGCTGCCACAGCAAAGGTGCCAGCGGGGAAAAGTAATGCTGGTTCTCACTGCCTCCTGTAACCCTTTCAATACCACAGACAATTTGGCCCTCTCTGCTTTCCTGCGGACTCCATCCTCAAAAGCACCTGTTTTCGCTTTCGGCAACCTCCAGAGCAAAAAAGACAAACGTCCAGCTTTTGCTACCACAGCAAAGGTGCCAGCGGGGAAAAGTAATGCTGGTTCTCACTGCCTCCTGGAACCTCTTCAAATGCCACAGACAATTTGGCCCTCTCTGCTTTCCTGCGGACTCCATCCTCAAAAGCACCTGTTTTCGCTTTCGGCAGCCTCCGGAGCAAAAAAGACAAACGTCCAGCTTTTGCTGCCACAGCAAAGGTGCCAGCGGGGAAAAGTGATGCTGGTCCTCATTGCCTCCTGGAACCTCTTCAAATGCCACAGACAATTTGGCCCTCTCTGCTTTCCTGCGGACTCCATCCTCAAAAGCACCTTTTTTCGCTTTCGGCAACCTCAGGAGCAAAAAAGACAAACGTCCAGCTTTTGCTGCCACAGCAAAGGCGCCAGCATGGAAAAGTAATGCTGGTTCTCACTGTCTCCTGGAACCCTTTCAAATGCCCCAGACAATTTGGCCCTCTCTGCTTTCCTGCGGACTCCATCCTCAAAAGCACCTGTTTTCGCTTTCGGCAGCCTCCGGAGCAAAGAAGACAAACGTCCAGATTTTGCTGCCACAGCAAAGGTGCCAGCGGGGAAAAGTAATGCTGTTTCTCACTGCCTCCTGGAACCCTTTCAAATGCCACAGACAATTTGGCCCTCTCTGCTTTCCTGCGGACTCCATCCTCAAAAGCACCTTTTTTCGCTTTCGGCAACCTCCGGAGCAAAAAAGACAAACGTCCAGCTTTTGCTGCCACAGCAAAGGTGGCAGCGGGGAAAAGTAATGCTGGTTCTCACTGCCTCCTGGAACCTCTTCAAATGCCACAGACAATTTGGCCCTCTCGGCTTTCCTGCGGACTCCATCCTCAAAAGAACCTGTTTTCGCTTTCGGCAGTCTCCGGAGCAAAAAAGACAAACGTCCAGCTTTTGCTGCCACAGCAAAGGTGCCAGCGGGGAAAAGTGATGCTGGTCCTCATTGCCTCCTGGAACCTCTTCAAATGCCCCAGACAATTTGGCCCTCTCTGCTTTCCTGCGGACTCCATCCGCAAAAGTACCTCTTTTCGCTTTCGGCAGCCTCCGGAGCAAAGAAGACAAACGTCGAGGTTTTGCTGCCACAGCAAAGGTGCCAGCGGGGAAAAGTAATGCTGGTTCTCACTGCCTCCTGGAACCTCTTCAAATGCCACAGACAATTTGGCCCTCTCTGCTTTCCTGCGGACTCCATCCGCAAAAGAACCTGTTTTCGCTTTTGGAAATCTCAGGAGCAAAAAAGACAAACGTCCAGCTTTTGCTGCCACAGCAAAGGTGCCAGCGGGGAAAAGTAATGCTGGTTCTCACTGCCTCCTGGAACCCTTTCAAATGCCACAGACAATTTGGCCCTCTCTGCTTTCCTGCGGACTCCATCCTCAAAAGCACCTGTTTTCGCTTTCGGCAACCTCCGGAGCAAAAAAGACAAACGTCCAGGTTTTGCTGCCACAGCAAAGGTGCCAGCGGGGAAAAGTAATGCTGGTTCTCACTGCCTCCTGGAACCTCTTCAAATGCCACAGACAATTTGGCCCTCTCTGCTTTCCTGCGGACTCCATCCTCAAAAGCACCTGTTTTCGCTTTCGGCAACCTCCGGAGCAAAAAAGACAAACGTCCAGCTTTTGCTGCCACAGCAAAGGTGCCAGCGGGGAAAAGTGATGCTGGTCCTCATTGCCTCCTGGAACCTCTTCAAATGCCACAGACAATTTCGCCCTCTCTGCTTTCCTGCGGACTCCATCCTCAAAAGCACCTTTTTTCGCTTTCGGCAACCTCAGGAGCAAAAAAGACAAACGTCCAGCTTTTGCTGCCACAGCAAAGGCGCCAGCGGGGAAAAGTAATGCTGGTTCTCACTGCCTCCTGGAACCTCTTCAAATGCCACAGACAATTTGGCCCTCTCTGCTTTCCTGCGGACTCCATCCTCAAAAGCACCTGTTTTCGCTTTCGGCAACCTCCGGAGCAAAAAAGACAAACGTCCAGCTTTTGCTGCCACAGCAAAGGTGCCAGCAGGGAAAAGTAATGCTGGTTCTCACTGCCTCCTGGAACCTCTTCAAATGCCACAGACAATTTGGCCCTCTCTGCTTTCCTGCGGACTCCATCCTCAAAAGCACCTGTTTTCGCTTTCGGCAGCCTCCGGAGCAAAAAAGACAAACGTCCAGCTTTTGCTGCCACAGCAAAGGTGCCAGCGGGGAAAAGTGATGCTGGTCCTCATTGCCTCCTGGAATCTCTTCAAATGCCACAGACAATTTGGCCCTCTCTGCTTTCCTGCGGACTCCATCCTCAAAAGCACCTGTTTTCGCTTTCGGCAACCTCAGGAGCAAAAAAGACAAACGTCCAGCTTTTGCTGCCACAGCAAACGCGCCAGCGGGGAAAAGTGATGCTGGTTCTCACTGTCTCCTGGAACTCTTTCAAATGCCCCAGACAATTTGGCCCTCTCTGCTTTCCTGCGGACTCTATCCTCAAAAGCGCCTTTTTTCACTTTCGGCGCCCTCCGGTGGTAAAAAGACAAACGTCCAGCTTTTGCTGCCACAGCAAAGGTGCCAGCGGGGAAAAGTAATGCTGGTTCTCACTGCCTCCTGGAACCTCTTCAAATGCCACAGACAATTTGGCCCTCTCTGCTTTCCTGCGGACTCCATCCTCAAAAGCACCTGTTTTCGCTTTCGGCAGCCTCCGGAGCAAAGAAGACAAACGTCCAGCTTTTGCTGCCACAGCAAAGGTGCCAGCGGGGAAAAGTAATGCTGGTTCTCACTGCCTCCTGGAACCCTTTCAAATGCCACAGACAATTTGGCCCTCTCTGCTTTCCTGCGGACTCCATCCTCAAAAGCACCTGTTTTCGCTTTCGGCAGCCTCCGGAGCAAAAAAGACAAACGTCCAGCTTTTGCTGCCACAGCAAAGGTGCCAGCGGGGAAAAGTGATGCTGGTCCTCATTGCCTCCTAGAACCTCTTCAAATGCCCCAGACAATTTGGCCCTCTCTGCTTTCCTGCGGACTCCATCCTCAAAAGCACCTGTTTTCGCTTTCGGCAACCTCAGGAGCAAAGAAGACAAACGTCCAGCTTTTGCTGCCACAGGAAAGGCGCCAGCGGGGAAAAGTAATGCTGGTTCTCACTGTCTCCTGGAACCCTTTCAAATGTCCCAGACAATTTGGCCCTCTCTGCTTTCCTGCGGACTCCATCCTCAAAAGCACCTGTTTTCGCTTTTGGATACCTCAGGAGCAAAAAAGACAAACGTCCAGCTTTTGCTGCCACAGCAAAGGTGCCAGCGGGGAAAAGTAATGCTGGTTCTCACTGCCTCCTGGAACCCTTTCAAATGCCACAGACAATTTGGCCCTCTCTGCTTTCCTGCGGACTCCATCCTCAAAAGCACCTGTTTTCGCTTTCGGCAACCTCCGGAGCAAAATAGACAAACGTCCAGCTTTTGCTGCCACAGCAAAGGTGCCAGCGGGGAAAAGTAATGCTGGTTCTCACTGCCTCCTGGAACCCTTTCAAATGCCACAGACAATTTGGCCCTCTCTGCTTTCCTGCGGACTCCATCCTCAAAAGCACCTGTTTTCGCTTTCGGCAGCCTCCGGAGCAAAAAAGACAAACGTCCAGCTTTTGCTGCCACAGCAAAGGTGCCAGCGGGGAAAAGTGATGCTGGTCCTCATTGCCTCCTGGAACCTCTTCAAATGCCACAGACAATTTGGCCCTCTCTGCTTTCCTGCGGACTCCATCCTCAAAAGCACCTGTTTTCGCTTTCGGCAGCCTCCGGAGCAAAAAAGACAAACGTCCAGCTTTTGCTGCCACAGCAAAGGTGCCAGCAGGGAAAAGTAATGCTGGTTCTCACTGCCTCCTGGAACCCTTTCAAATGCCCCAGACAATTTGGCCCTCTCTGCTTTCCTGCGGACTCCATCCTCAAAAGCACCTGTTTTCGCTTTCGGCAGCCTCCGGAGCAAAGAAGACAAACGTCCAGCTTTTGCTGCCACAGCAAAGGTGCCAGCGGGGAAAAGTAATGCTGGTTCTCACTGCCTCCTGCAACCCTTTCAAATGCCACAGACAATTTGGCCCTCTCTGCTTTCCTGCGGACTCCATCCTCAAAAGCACCTGTTTTCGCTTTTGGATACCTCAGGAGCAAAAAAGACAAACGTCCAGCTTTTGCTGCCTCAGCAAAGGTGCCAGCGGGGAAAAGTAATGCTGGTTCTCACTGCCTCCTGGAACCCTTTCAAATGCCCCAGACAATTTTGCCCTCTCTGCTTTCCTGCGGACTCCATCCTCCAAAGCACCTGTTTTCGCTTTCGGCAACCTCCGGAGCAAAAAAGACAAACGTCCAGGTTTTGCTGCCACAGCAAAGGTGCCAGCGGGGAAAAGTAATGCTGGTTCTCACTGCCTCCTGGAACCCTTTCAAATGCCCCAGACAATTTTGCCCTCTCTGCTTTCCTGCGGACTCCATCCTCCAAAGCACCTGTTTTCGCTTTCGGCAGCCTCCTGAGCAAAAAAGACAAACGTCCAGCTTTTGCTGCCACAGCAAAGGTGCCAGCGGGGAAAAGTAATGCTGGTTCTCACTGCCTCCTGGAACCTCTTCAAATGCCACAGACAATTTGGCCCTCTCTGCTTTCCTGCGGACTCCATCCTCAAAAGCACCTGTTTTCGCTTTCGGCAGCCTCCGGAGCAAAAAAGACAAACGTCCAGCTTTTGCTGCCACAGCAAAGGTGCCAGCGGGGAAAAGTGATGCTGGTCCTCATTGCCTCCTGGAACCTCTTCAAATGCCCCAGACAATTTGGCCCTCTCTGCTTTCCTGCGGACTCCATCCTCAAAAGCACCTGTTTTCGCTTTCGGCAACCTCAGGAGCAAAAAAGAAAAATGTCCAGCTTTTGCTACCACAGCAAAGGTGCCAGCAAGGAAAAGTAATGCTGGTTCTCACTGCCTCCTGGAACCTCTTCAAATGCCACAGACAATTTGGCCCTCTCTGCTTTCCTGCGGACTCCATCCTCAAAAGCACCTTTTTTCGCTTTCGGCAGCCTCCGGAGCAAAAAGACAAACGTCCAGCTTTTGCTGCCACAGCAAAGGTGCCAGCGGGGAAAAGTAATGCTGGTTCTCACTGTCTCCTGGAACCTCTTCAAATGCCACAGACAATTTGGCCCTCTCTGCTTTCCTGCGGACTCCATCCTCAAAAGTACCTGTTTTCGCTTTCGGCAGCCTCCGGAGCAAAAAAGACAAACGTCCAGCTTTTGCTGCCACAGCAAAGGTACCAGCGGGGAAAAGTAATGCTGGTTCTCACTGCCTCCTGGAACCTCTTCAAATGCCACAGACAATTTGGCCCTCTCTGCTTTCCTGCGGACTCCATCCTCAAAAGCACCTGTTTTCGCTTTCGGCAGCCTCCGGAGCAAAAAAGACAAACGTCCAGCTTTTGCTGCCACAGCAAAGGTGCCAGCGGGGAAAAGTAATGCTGGTTCTCACTGCCTCCTGGAACCCTTTCAAATGCCACAGACAATTTGGCCCTCTCTGCTTTCCTGCGGACTCTATCCTCAAAAGCGCCTTTTTTCACTTTCGGCGCCCTCCGGTGGTAAAAAGACAAACGTCCAGCTTTTGCTGCCACAGCAAAGGTGCCAGCGGGGAAAAGTAATGCTGGTTCTCACTGCCTCCTGGAACCTCTTCAAATGCCACAGACAATTTGGCCCTCTCTGCTTTCCTGCGGACTCCATCCTCAAAAGCACCTGTTTTCGCTTTCGGCAGCCTCCGGAGCAAAAAAGACAAACGTCCAGCTTTTGCTGCCACAGCAAAGGTGCCAGCGGGGAAAAGTAATGCTGGTTCTCACTGCCTCCTGGAACTCTTTCAAATGCCCCAGACAATTTGGCCCTCTCTGCTTTCCTGCGGACTCCATCCTCAAAGAACCTGTTTTCGCTTTTGGAAACCTCCGGAGCAAAAAAGACAAACGTCCAGCTTTTGCTGCCACAGCAAAGGTGCCAGCGGGGAAAAGTAATGCTGGTTCTCACTGCCTCCTGGAACCCTTTCAAATGCCACAGACAATTTTGCCCTCTCTGCTTTCCTGCGGACTCCATCCTCCAAAGCACCTGTTTTCGCTTTCGGCAACCTCCGGAGCAAAAAAGAAAAACGTCCAGGTTTTGCTACCACAGCAAAGGTGCCAGCGGGGAAAAGTAATGCTGGTTCTCACTGCCTCCTGGAACCTCTTCAAATGCCACAGACAATTTGGCCCTCTCTGCTTTCCTGCGGACTCCATCCTCAAAAGCACCTGTTTTCGCTTTCGGCAGCCTCCGGAGCAAAAAAGACAAACGTCCAGCTTTTGCTGCCACAGCAAAGGTGCCAGCGGGGAAAAGTGATGCTGGTCCTCATTGCCTCCTGGAACCTCTTCAAATGCCACAGACAATTTGGCCCTCTCTGCTTTTCTGCGGACTCCATCCTCAAAAGCACCTGTTTTCGCTTTCGGCAACCTCAGGAGCAAAAAAGACAAACGTCCAGCTTTTGCTACCACAGCAAAGGTGCCAGCGGGGAAAAGTAATGCTGGTTCTCACTGCCTCCTGGAACCTCTTCAAATGCCACAGACAATTTGGCCCTCTCTGCTTTCCTGCGGACTCCATCCTCAAAAGCACCTGTTTTCGCTTTCGGCAGCCTCCGGAGCAAAAAAGACAAACGTCCAGCTTTTGCTGCCACAGCAAAGGTGCCAGCGGGGAAAAGTAATGCTGGTTCTCACTGTCTCCTGGAACCCTTTCAAATGCCACAGACAATTTGGCCCTCTCTGCTTTCCTGCGGACTCCATCCTCAAAAGCACCTGTTTTCGCTTTCGGCAGCCTCCGGAGCAAAAAAGACAAACGTCCAGCTTTTGCTGCCACAGCAAAAATGCCAGCGGGGAAAAGTAATGCTGGTTCTCACTGCCTCCTGGAACCTCTTCAAATGCCACAGACAATTTGGCCCTCTCTGCTTTCCTGCGGACTCCATCCTCAAAAGCACCTGTTTTCGCTTTCGGCAACCTCCAGAGCAAAAAAGACAAACGTCCAGCTTTTGCTACCACAGCAAAGGTGCCAGCGGGGAAAAGTAATGCTGGTTCTCACTGCCTCCTGGAACCTCTTCAAATGCCACAGACAATTTGGCCCTCTCTGCTTTCCTGCGGACTCCATCCTCAAAAGCACCTGTTTTCACTTTCGGCAGCCTCCGGAGCAAAAAAGACAAACGTCCAGCTTTTGCTGCCACAGCAAAGGTGCCAGCGGGGAAAAGTGATGCTGGTCCTCATTGCCTCCTGGAACCTCTTCAAATGCCCCAGACAATTTGGCCCTCTCTGCTTTCCTGCGGACTCCATCCTCAAAAGCACCTTTTTTCGCTTTCGGCAACCTCAGGAGCAAAAAAGACAAACGTCCAGCTTTTGCTGCCACAGCAAAGGCGCCAGCATGGAAAAGTAATGCTGGTTCTCACTGTCTCCTGGAACCCTTTCAAATGCCCCAGACAATTTGGCCCTCTCTGCTTTCCTGCGGACTCCATCCTCAAAAGCACCTGTTTTCGCTTTCGGCAGCCTCCGGAGCAAAGAAGACAAACGTCCAGATTTTGCTGCCACAGCAAAGGTGCCAGCGGGGAAAAGTAATGCTGTTTCTCACTGCCTCCTGGAACCCTTTCAAATGCCACAGACAATTTGGCCCTCTCTGCTTTCCTGCGGACTCCATCCTCAAAAGCACCTTTTTTCGCTTTCGGCAACCTCCGGAGCAAAAAAGACAAACGTCCAGCTTTTGCTGCCACAGCAAAGGTGGCAGCGGGGAAAAGTAATGCTGGTTCTCACTGCCTCCTGGAACCTCTTCAAATGCCACAGACAATTTGGCCCTCTCTGCTTTCCTGCGGACTCCATCCTCAAAAGAACCTGTTTTCGCTTTCGGCAGTCTCCGGAGCAAAAAAGACAAACGTCCAGCTTTTGCTGCCACAGCAAAGGTGCCAGCGGGGAAAAGTGATGCTGGTCCTCATTGCCTCCTGGAACCTCTTCAAATGCCCCAGACAATTTGGCCCTCTCTGCTTTCCTGCGGACTCCATCCGCAAAAGTACCTGTTTTCGCTTTCGGCAGCCTCCGGAGCAAAGAAGACAAACGTCCAGCTTTTGCTGCCACAGCAAAGGTGCCAGCGGGGAAAAGTAATGCTGGTTCTCACTGCCTCCTGGAACCTCTTCAAATGCCACAGACAATTTGGCCCTCTCTGCTTTCCTGCGGACTCCATCCGCAAAAGAACCTGTTTTCGCTTTTGGAAATCTCAGGAGCAAAAAAGACAAACGTCCAGCTTTTGCTGCCACAGCAAAGGTGCCAGCGGGGAAAAGTAATGCTGGTTCTCACTGCCTCCTGGAACCCTTTCAAATGCCACAGACAATTTGGCCCTCTCTGCTTTCCTGCGGACTCCATCCTCAAAAGCACCTGTTTTCGCTTTCGGCAACCTCCGGAGCAAAAAAGACAAACGTCCAGGTTTTGCTGCCACAGCAAAGGTGCCAGCGGGGAAAAGTAATGCTGGTTCTCACTGCCTCCTGGAACCTCTTCAAATGCCACAGACAATTTGGCCCTCTCTGCTTTCCTGCGGACTCCATCCTCAAAAGCACCTGTTTTCGCTTTCGGCAACCTCCGGAGCAAAAAAGACAAACGTCCAGCTTTTGCTGCCACAGCAAAGGTGCCAGCGGGGAAAAGTGATGCTGGTCCTCATTGCCTCCTGGAACCTCTTCAAATGCCACAGACAATTTCGCCCTCTCTGCTTTCCTGCGGACTCCATCCTCAAAAGCACCTTTTTTCGCTTTCGGCAACCTCAGGAGCAAAAAAGACAAACGTCCAGCTTTTGCTGCCACAGCAAAGGTGCCAGCAGGGAAAAGTAATGCTGGTTCTCACTGCCTCCTGGAACCTCTTCAAATGCCACAGACAATTTGGCCCTCTCTGCTTTCCTGCGGACTCCATCCTCAAAAGCACCTGTTTTCGCTTTCGGCAGCCTCCGGAGCAAAAAAGACAAACGTCCAGCTTTTGCTGCCACAGCAAAGGTGCCAGCGGGGAAAAGTGATGCTGGTCCTCATTGCCTCCTGGAATCTCTTCAAATGCCACAGACAATTTGGCCCTCTCTGCTTTCCTGTGGACTCCATCCTCAAAAGCACCTGTTTTCGCTTTCGGCAACCTCTGGAGCAAAAAAGACAAACGTCCAGCTTTTGCTGCCACAGCAAAGGTGCCAGCGGGGAAAAGTGATGCTGGTTCTCACTGTCTCCTGGAACTCTTTCAAATGCCCCAGACAATTTGGCCCTCTCTGCTTTCCTGCGGACTCTATCCTCAAAAGCGCCTTTTTTCACTTTCGGCGCCCTCCGGTGGTAAAAAGACAAACGTCCAGCTTTTGCTGCCACAGCAAAGGTGCCAGCGGGGAAAAGTAATGCTGGTTCTCACTGCCTCCTGGAACCTCTTCAAATGCCACAGACAATTTGGCCCTCTCTGCTTTCCTGCGGACTCCATCCTCAAAAGCACCTGTTTTCGCTTTCGGCAGCCTCCGGAGCAAAGAAGACAAACGTCCAGCTTTTGCTGCCACAGCAAAGGTGCCAGCGGGGAAAAGTAATGCTGGTTCTCACTGCCTCCTGGAACCCTTTCAAATGCCACAGACAATTTGGCCCTCTCTGCTTTCCTGCGGACTCCATCCTCAAAAGCACCTGTTTTCGCTTTCGGCAGCCTCCGGAGCAAAAAAGACAAACGTCCAGCTTTTGCTGCCACAGCAAAGGTGCCAGCGGGGAAAAGTGATGCTGGTCCTCATTGCCTCCTAGAACCTCTTCAAATGCCCCAGACAATTTGGCCCTCTCTGCTTTCCTGCGGACTCCATCCTCAAAAGCACCTGTTTTCGCTTTCGGCAACCTCAGGAGCAAAGAAGACAAACGTCCAGCTTTTGCTGCCACAGGAAAGGCGCCAGCGGGGAAAAGTAATGCTGGTTCTCACTGTCTCCTGGAACCCTTTCAAATGTCCCAGACAATTTGGCCCTCTCTGCTTTCCTGCGGACTCCATCCTCAAAAGCACCTGTTTTCGCTTTTGGATACCTCAGGAGCAAAAAAGACAAACGTCCAGCTTTTGCTGCCACAGCAAAGGTGCCAGCGGGGAAAAGTAATGCTGGTTCTCACTGCCTCCTGGAACCCTTTCAAATGCCACAGACAATTTGGCCCTCTCTGCTTTCCTGCGGACTCCATCCTCAAAAGCACCTGTTTTCGCTTTCGGCAGCCTCCGGAGCAAAAAAGACAAACGTCCAGCTTTTGCTGCCACAGCAAAGGTGCCAGCGGGGAAAAGTGATGCTGGTCCTCATTGCCTCCTAGAACCTCTTCAAATGCCCCAGACAATTTGGCCCTCTCTGCTTTCCTGCGGACTCCATCCTCAAAAGCACCTGTTTTCGCTTTCGGCAACCTCAGGAGCAAAGAAGACAAACGTCCAGCTTTTGCTGCCACAGGAAAGGCGCCAGCGGGGAAAAGTAATGCTGGTTCTCACTGTCTCCTGGAACCCTTTCAAATGTCCCAGACAATTTGGCCCTCTCTGCTTTCCTGCGGACTCCATCCTCAAAAGCACCTGTTTTCGCTTTTGGATACCTCAGGAGCAAAAAAGACAAACGTCCAGCTTTTGCTGCCACAGCAAAGGTGCCAGCGGGGAAAAGTAATGCTGGTTCTCACTGCCTCCTGGAACCCTTTCAAATGCCACAGACAATTTGGCCCTCTCTGCTTTCCTGCGGACTCCATCCTCAAAAGCACCTGTTTTCGCTTTCGGCAACCTCCGGAGCAAAATAGACAAACGTCCAGCTTTTGCTGCCACAGCAAAGGTGCCAGCGGGGAAAAGTAATGCTGGTTCTCACTGCCTCCTGGAACCCTTTCAAATGCCACAGACAATTTGGCCCTCTCTGCTTTCCTGCGGACTCCATCCTCAAAAGCACCTGTTTTCGCTTTCGGCAGCCTCCGGAGCAAAAAAGACAAACGTCCAGCTTTTGCTGCCACAGCAAAGGTGCCAGCGGGGAAAAGTGATGCTGGTCCTCATTGCCTCCTGGAACCTCTTCAAATGCCACAGACAATTTGGCCCTCTCTGCTTTCCTGCGGACTCCATCCTCAAAAGCACCTGTTTTCGCTTTCGGCAGCCTCCGGAGCAAAAAAGACAAACGTCCAGCTTTTGCTGCCACAGCAAAGGTGCCAGCAGGGAAAAGTAATGCTGGTTCTCACTGCCTCCTGGAACCCTTTCAAATGCCCCAGACAATTTGGCCCTCTCTGCTTTCCTGCGGACTCCATCCTCAAAAGCACCTGTTTTCGCTTTCGGCAGCCTCCGGAGCAAAGAAGACAAACGTCCAGCTTTTGCTGCCACAGCAAAGGTGCCAGCGGGGAAAAGTAATGCTGGTTCTCACTGCCTCCTGCAACCCTTTCAAATGCCACAGACAATTTGGCCCTCTCTGCTTTCCTGCGGACTCCATCCTCAAAAGCACCTGTTTTCGCTTTCGGCAGCCTCCGGAGCAAAGAAGACAAACGTCCAGCTTTTGCTGCCTCAGCAAAGGTGCCAGCGGGGAAAAGTAATGCTGGTTCTCACTGCCTCCTGGAACCCTTTCAAATGCCACAGACAATTTGGCCCTCTCTGCTTTCCTGCGGACTCCATCCTCAAAAGCACCTGTTTTCGCTTTCGGCAGCCTCCGGAGCAAAAAAGACAAACGTCCAGCTTTTGCTGCCACAGCAAAGGTGCCAGCGGGGAAAAGTGATGCTGGTCCTCATTGCCTCCTAGAACCTCTTCAAATGCCCCAGACAATTTGGCCCTCTCTGCTTTCCTGCGGACTCCATCCTCAAAAGCACCTGTTTTCGCTTTCGGCAACCTCAGGAGCAAAGAAGACAAACGTCCAGCTTTTGCTGCCACAGCAAAGGTGCCAGCGGGGAAAAGTAATGCTGGTTCTCACTGTCTCCTGGAACCCTTTCAAATGTCCCAGACAATTTGGCCCTCTCTGCTTTCCTGCGGACTCCATCCTCAAAAGCACCTTTTTTCGCTTTCGGCAACCTCCGGAGCAAAAAAGACAAACGTCCAGCTTTTGCTGCCACAGCAAAGGTGCCAGCGGGGAAAAGTAATGCTGGTTCTCACTGCCTCCTGGAACCCTTTCAAATGCCACAGACAATTTGGCCCTCTCTGCTTTCCTGCGGACTCCATCCTCAAAAGCACCTGTTTTCGCTTTCGGCAGCCTCCGGAGCAAAAAAGACAAACGTCCAGCTTTTGCTGCCACAGCAAAGGTGCCAGCGGGGAAAAGTGATGCTGGTCCTCATTGCCTCCTGGAACCTCTTCAAATGCCACAGACAATTTGGCCCTCTCTGCTTTCCTGCGGACTCCATCCTCAAAAGCACCTGTTTTCGCTTTCGGCAGCCTCCGGAGCAAAAAAGACAAACGTCCAGCTTTTGCTGCCACAGCAAAGGTGCCAGCGGGGAAAAGTAATGCTGGTTCTCACTGCCTCCTGGAACCCTTTCAAATGCCACAGACAATTTGGCCCTCTCTGCTTTCCTGCGGACTCCATCCTCAAAAGCACCTTTTTTCGCTTTCGGCAGCCTCCGGAGCAAAGAAGACAAACGTCCAGCTTTTGCTGCCACAGCAAAGGTGCCAGCGGGGAAAAGTAATGCTGGTTCTCACTGCCTCCTGCAACCCTTTCAAATGCCCCAGACAATTTGGCCCTCTCTGCTTTCCTGCGGACTCCATCCTCAAAAGCACCTGTTTTCGCTTTCGGCAGCCTCCGGAGCAAAAAAGACAAACGTCCAGCTTTTGCTGCCCAGCAAAGGTGCCAGCGGGGAAAAGTAATGCTGGTTCTCACTGCCTCCTGGAACCCTTTCAAATGCCCCAGACAATTTGGCCCTCTCTGCTTTCCTGCGGACTCCATCCTCAAAAGCACCTGTTTTCGCTTTCGGCAGCCTCCGGAGCAAAAAAGACAAACGTCCAGCTTTTGCTGCCACAGCAAAGGTGCCAGCGGGGAAAAGTGATGCTGGTCCTCATTGCCTCCTGGAATCTCTTCAAATGCCACAGACAATTTGGCCCTCTCTGCTTTCCTGCGGACTCCATCCTCAAAAGCACCTGTTTTCGCTTTCGGCAACCTCCGGAGCAAAAAAGACAAACGTCCAGCTTTTGCTGCCACAGCAAAGGCGCCAGCGGGGAAAAGTGATGCTGGTTCTCACTGTCTCCTGGAACTCTTTCAAATGCCCCAGACAATTTGGCCCTCTCTGCTTTCCTGCGGACTCTATCCTCAAAAGCGCCTTTTTTCACTTTCGGCGCCCTCCGGTGGTAAAAAGACAAACGTCCAGCTTTTGCTGCCACAGCAAAGGTGCCAGCGGGGAAAAGTAATGCTGGTTCTCACTGCCTCCTGGAACCTCTTCAAATGCCACAGACAATTTGGCCCTCTCTGCTTTCCTGCGGACTCCATCCTCAAAAGCACCTGTTTTCGCTTTCGGCAGCCTCCGGAGCAAAAAAGACAAACGTCCAGCTTTTGCTGCCACAGCAAAGGTGCCAGCGGGGAAAAGTAATGCTGGTTCTCACTGCCTCCTGGAACTCTTTCAAATGCCCCAGACAATTTGGCCCTCTCTGCTTTCCTGCGGACTCCATCCTCAAAAGAACCTGTTTTCGCTTTTGGAAACCTCCGGAGCAAAAAAGACAAACGTCCAGCTTTTGCTGCCACAGCAAAGGTGCCAGCGGGGAAAAGTAATGCTGGTTCTCACTGCCTCCTGGAACCCTTTCAAATGCCCCAGACAATTTGGCCCTCTCTGCTTTCCTGCGGACTCCATCCTCAAAAGCACCTTTTTTCGCTTTCGGCAACCTCCGGAGCAAAAAAGACAAACGTCCAGGTTTTGCTGCCACAGCAAATGCGCCAGCGGGGAAAAGTAATGCTGGTTCTCACTGCCTCCCGGAACTCTTTTAAATGCCCCAGACAATTTGGCCCTCTCTGCTTTCCTGCGGACTCCATCCTCAAAAGCACCTGTTTTCGCTTTCGGCAACCTCCGGAGCAAAAAAGAAAAACGTCCAGCTTTTGCTGCCACAGCAAAGGTGCCAGCGGGGAAAAGTAATGCTGGTTCTCACTGCCTCCTGGAACCCTTTCAAATGCCACAGACAATTTGGCCCTCTCTGCTTTCCTGCGGACTCCATCCTCAAAAGCACCTGTTTTCGCTTTCGGCAGCCTCCGGAGCAAAAAAGACAAACGTCCAGCTTTTGCTGCCACAGCAAAGGTGCCAGCAGGGAAAAGTGATGCTGGTCCTCATTGCCTCCTAGAACCTCTTCAAATGCCCCAGACAATTTGGCCCTCTCTGCTTTCCTGCGGACTCCATCCTCAAAAGCACCTTTTTTCGCTTTCGGCAACCTCAGGAGCAAAAAAGACAAACGTCCAGCTTTTGCTGCCACAGCAAAGGCGCCAGCGGGGAAAAGTAATGCTGGTTCTCACTGTCTCCTGGAACCCTTTCAAATGTCCCAGACAATTTGGCCCTCTCTGCTTTCCTGCGGACTCCATCCTCAAAAGCACCTGTTTTCGCTTTCGGCAGCCTCCGGAGCAAAAAAGACAAACGTCCAGCTTTTGCTGCCACAGCAAAGGTGCCAGCGGGGAAAAGTAATGCTGGTTCTCACTGCCTCCTGGAACCCTTTCAAATGCCACAGACAATTTGGCCCTCTCTGCTTTCCTGCGGACTCCATCCTCAAAAGCACCTTTTTTCGCTTTCGGCAACCTCCGGAGCAAAATAGACAAACGTCCAGCTTTTGCTGCCACAGCAAAGGTGCCAGCGGGGAAAAGTAATGCTGGTTCTCACTGCCTCCTGGAACCCTTTCAAATGCCACAGACAATTTGGCCCTCTCTGCTTTCCTGCGGACTCCATCCTCAAAAGCACCTGTTTTCGCTTTCGGCAGCCTCCGGAGCAAAAAAGACAAACGTCCAGCTTTTGCTGCCACAGCAAAGGTGCCAGCAGGGAAAAGTGATGCTGGTCCTCATTGCCTCCTGGAACCTCTTCAAATGCCACAGACAATTTGGCCCTCTCTGCTTTCCTGCGGACTCCATCCTCAAAAGCACCTTTTTTCGCTTTCGGCAGCCTCCGGAGCAAAAAAGACAAACGTCCAGCTTTTGCTGCCACAGCAAAGGTGCCAGCGGGGAAAAGTAATGCTGGTTCTCACTGCCTCCTGGAACCCTTTCAAATGCCCCAGACAATTTGGCCCTCTCTGCTTTCCTGCGGACTCCATCCTCAAAAGCACCTTTTTTCGCTTTCGGCAGCCTCCGGAGCAAAGAAGACAAACATCCAGCTTTTGCTGCCACAGCAAAGGTGCCAGCGGGGAAAAGTAATGCTGGTTCTCACTGCCTCCTGCAACCCTTTCAAATGCCACAGACAATTTGGCCCTCTCTGCTTTCCTGCGGACTCCATCCTCAAAAGCACCTGTTTTCGCTTTCGGCAGCCTCCGGAGCAAAAAAGACAAACGTCCAGCTTTTGCTGCCCAGCAAAGGTGCCAGCGGGGAAAAGTAATGCTGGTTCTCACTGCCTCCTGGAACCCTTTCAAATGCCCCAGACAATTTGGCCCTCTCTGCTTTCCTGCGGACTCCATCCTCAAAAGCACCTGTTTTCGCTTTCGGCAGCCTCCGGAGAAAAAAAGACAAACGTCCAGCTTTTGCTGCCACAGCAAAGGTGCCAGAGGGGAAAAGTAATGCTGGTTCTCACTGCCTTCTGGAACCCTTTCAAATGCCCCAGACAATTTGGCCCTCTCTGCTTTCCTGCGGACTCTATCCTCAAAAGCGCCTTTTTTCACTTTCGGCGCCCTCCGGTGGTAAAAAGACAAACGTCCAGCTTTTGCTGCCACAGCAAAGGTGCCAGCGGGGAAAAGTAATGCTGGTTCTCACTGCCTCCTGGAAGCTCTTCAAATGCCCCAGACAATTTGGCCCTCTCTGCTTTCCTGCGGACTCCATCCTCAAAAGCACCTGTTTTCGCTTTCGGCAGCCTCCGGAGCAAAAAAGACAAACGTCCAGCTTTTGCTGCCTCAGCAAAGGTGCCAGCGGGGAAAAGTAATGCTGGTTCTCACTGCCTCCTGGAACTCTTTCAAATGCCACAGACAATTTGGCCCTCTCTGCTTTCCTGCGGACTCCATCCTCAAAAGAACCTGTTTTCGCTTTTGGAAACCTCCGGAGCAAAAAAGACAAACGTCCAGCTTTTGCTGCCACAGCAAAGGTGCCAGCGGGGAAAAGTAATGCTGGTTCTCACTGCCTCCTGGAACCCTTTCAAATGCCCCAGACAATTTGGCCCTCTCTGCTTTCCTGCGGACTCCATCCTCAAAAGCACCTTTTTTCGCTTTCGGCAACCTCCGGAGCAAAAAAGACAAACGTCCAGGTTTTGCTACCACAGCAAAAGCGCCAGCGGGGAAAAGTAATGCTGGTTCTCACTGCCTCCTGGAACTCTTTTAAATGCCCCAGACAATTTGGCCCTCTCTGCTTTCCTGCGGACTCCATCCTCAAAAGCACCTGTTTTCGCTTTCGGCAACCTCCGGAGCAAAAAAGAAAAACGTCCAGCTTTTGCTGCCACAGCAAAGGTGCCAGCGGGGAAAAGTAATGCTGGTTCTCACTGCCTCCTGGAACTCTTTCAAATGCCCCAGACAATTTGGCCCTCTCTGCTTTCCTGCGGACTCCATCCTCAAAAGCACCTGTTTTCGCTTTCGGCAGCCTCCGGAGCAAAAAAGACAAACGTCCAGCTTTTGCTGCCACAGCAAAGGCGCCAGCGGGGAAAAGTAATGCTGGTTCTCACTGCCTCCTGGAACCCTTTCAAATGTCCCAGACAATTTGGCCCTCTCTGCTTTCCTGCGGACTCCATCCTCAAAAGCACCTGTTTTCGCTTTTGGATACCTCAGGAGCAAAAAAGACAAACGTCCAGCTTTTGCTGCCACAGCAAAGGTGCCAGCGGGGAAAAGTAATGCTGGTTCTCACTGCCTCCTGGAACCCTTTCAAATGCCACAGACAATTTGGCCCTCTCTGCTTTCCTGCGGACTCCATCCTCAAAAGAACCTGTTTTCGCTTTTGGAAACCTCAGGAGCAAAAAAGACAAACGTCCAGCTTTTGCTGCCACAGCAAAGGTGCCAGCGGGGAAAAGTAATGCTGGTTCTCACTGCCTCCTGGAACCCTTTCAAATGCCACAGACAATTTGGCCCTCTCTTCTTTCCTGCGGACTCCATCCTCAAAAGCACCTTTTTTCGCTTTCGGCAACCTCCGGAGCAAAAAAGACAAACGTCCAGCTTTTGCTGCCACAGCAAAGGTGCCAGCGGGGAAAAGTAATGCTGGTTCTCACTGCCTCCTGGAACCTCTTCAAATGCCACAGACAATTTGGCCCTCTCTGCTTTCCTGCGGACTCCATCCTCAAAAGCACCTGTTTTCGCTTTCGGCAGCCTCCGGAGCAAAAAAGACAAACGTCCAGCTTTTGCTGCCACAGCAAAGGTGCCAGCGGGGAAAAGTAATGCTGGTTCTCACTGCCTCCTGGAACCCTTTCAAATGCCACAGACAATTTGGCCCTCTCTGCTTTCCTGCGGACTCCATCCTCAAAAGCACCTGTTTTCGCTTTCGGCAACCTCCGGAGCAAAAAAGACAAACGTCCAGCTTTTGCTGCCACAGCAAAGGTGCCAGCAGGGAAAAGTAATGCTGGTTCTCACTGCCTCCTGGAACCTCTTCAAATGCCACAGACAATTTGGCCCTCTCTGCTTTCCTGCGGACTCCTTTCTCAAAAGCACCTGTTTTCGCTTTCGGCAACCTCCGGAGCAAAAAAGACAAACGTCCAGCTTTTGCTGCCACAGCAAAGGTGCCAGTGGGGAAAAGTGATGCTGGTCCTCATTGCCTCCTGGAATCTCTTCAAATGCCACAGACAATTTGGCCCTCTCTGCTTTCCTGCGGACTCCATCCTCAAAAGCACCTTTTTTCGCTTTCGGCAACCTCCGGAGCAAAAAAGACAAACGTCCAGCTTTTGCTGCCACAGCAAAGGCGCCAGCGGGGAAAAGTGATGCTGGTTCTCACTGTCTCCTGGAACTCTTTCAAATGCCACAGACAATTTGGCCCTCTCTGCTTTCCTGCGGACTCCATCCTCAAAAGCACCTGTTTTCGCTTTCGGCAGCCTCCGGAGCAAAAAAGACAAACGTCCAGCTTTTGCTGCCACAGCAAAGGTGCCAGCGGGGAAAAGTAATGCTGGTTCTCACTGCCTCCTGGAACCCTTTCAAATGCCACAGACAATTTGGCCCTCTCTGCTTTCCTGCGGACTCCATCCTCAAAAGCACCTTTTTTCGCTTTCGGCAACCTCCGGAGTAAAAAAGACAAACGTCCAGCTTTTGCTGCCACAGCAAAGGTGCCAGCGGGGAAAGTAATGCTGGTTCTCACTGCCTCCTGGAACCCTTTCAAATGCCCCAGACAATTTGGCCCTCTCTGCTTTCCTGCGGACTCCATCCTCAAAAGCACCTGTTTTCGCTTTCGGCAACCTCCGGAGCAAAAAAGACAAACGTCCAGCTTTTGCTGCCACAGCAAAGGCGCCAGCGTGGAAAAGTAATGCTGGTTCTCACTGCCTCCTGGAACCCTTTCAAATGCCACAGACAATTTGGCCCTCTCTGCTTTCCTGCGGACTCCATCCTCAAAAGCACCTGTTTTCGCTTTCGGCAGCCTCCGGAGCAAAAAAGACAAACGTCGAGGTTTTGCTGCCACAGCAAAGGTGCCAGCAGGGAAAAGTAATGCTGGTTCTCACTGCCTCCTGGAACCTCTTCAAATGCCACAGACAATTTGGCCCTCTCTGCTTTCCTGCGGACTCCATTCTCAAAAGCACCTGTTTTCGCTTTTGGCAACCTCCGGAGCAAAAAAGACAAACGTCCAGCTTTTGCTGCCACAGCAAAGGTGCCAGTGGGGAAAAGTGATGCTGGTCCTAATTGCCTCCTGGAATCTCTTCAAATGCCCCAGACAATTTGGCCCTCTCTGCTTTCCTGCGGACTCCATCCTCAAAAGCACCTTTTTTCGCTTTCGGCAACCTCCGGAGCAAAAAAGACAAACGTCCAGCTTTTGCTGCCACAGCAAAGGCGCCAGCGGGGAAAAGTGATGCTGGTTCTCACTGTCTCCTGGAACTCTTTCAAATGCCACAGACAATTTGGCCCTCTCTGCTTTCCTGCGGACTCCATCCTCAAAAGCACCTGTTTTCGCTTTCGGCAGCCTCCGGAGCAAAAAAGACAAACGTCCAGCTTTTGCTGCCACAGCAAAGGTGGCAGCGGGGAAAAGTAATGCTGGTTCTCACTGCCTCCTGGAACCCTTTCAAATGCCACAGACAATTTGGCCCTCTCTGCTTTCCTGCGGACTCCATCCTCAAAAGCACCTTTTTTCGCTTTCGGCAACCTCCGGAGTAAAAAAGACAAACGTCCAGCTTTTGCTGCCACAGCAAAGGTGCCAGCGGGGAAAAGTAATGCTGGTTCTCACTGCCTCCTGGAACCCTTTCAAATGCCCCAGACAATTTGGCCCTCTCTGCTTTCCTGCGGACTCCATCCTCAAAAGCACCTGTTTTCGCTTTCGGCAACCTCCGGAGCAAAAAAGACAAACGTCCAGCTTTTGCTGCCACAGCAAAGGCGCCAGCGTGGAAAAGTAATGCTGGTTCTCACTGCCTCCTGGAACCTCTTCAAATGCCACAGACAATTTGGCCCTCTCTGCTTTCCTGCGGACTCCATCCTCAAAAGCACCTGTTTTCGCTTTCGGCAGCCTCCGGAGCAAAAAAGACAAACGTCGAGGTTTTGCTGCCACAGCAAAGGTGCCAGCGGGGAAAAGTAATGCTGGTTCTCACTGCCTCCTGGAACCCTTTCAAATGCCACAGACAATTTGGCCCTCTCTGCTTTCCTGCGGACTCCATCCTCAAAAGCACCTGTTTTCGCTTTCGGCAACCTCCGGAGCAAAAAAGACAAACGTCCAGCTTTTGCTGCCACAGCAAAGGTGCCAGCGGGGAAAAGTAATGCTGGTTCTCACTGCCTCCTGGAACCCTTTCAAATGCCCCAGACAATTTGGCCCTCTCTGCTTTCCTGCGGACTCTATCCTCAAAAGCGCCTTTTTTCACTTTCGGCGCCCTCCGCTGGTAAAAAGACAAACGTCCAGGTTTTGCTGCCACAGCAAAGGCGCCAGCGGGGAAAAGTGATGCTGGTCCTCATTGCCTCCTGGAACTCTTTCAAATGCCACAGACAATTTGGCCCTCTCTGCTTTCCTGAGGACTCCATCCTCAAAAGCACCTTTTTTCGCTTTCGGCAACCTCCGGAGCAAAAAAGACAAACGTCCAGCTTTTGCTGCCACAGCAAAGGTGCCAGCGGGGAAAAGTAATGCTGGTTCTCACTGCCTCCTGGAACCTCTTCAAATGCCACAGACAATTTGGCCCTCTCTGCTTTCCTGAGGACTCCATCCTCAAAAGCACCTGTTTTCGCTTTCTGCAGCCTCCGGAGCAAAGAAGACAAACGTCCAGCTTTTGCTGCCCAGCAAAGGTGCCAGCGGGGAAAAGTAATGCTGGTTCTCACTGCCTCCTGGAACCCTTTCAAATGCCCCAGACAATTTGGCCCTCTCTGCTTTCCTGCGGACTCCATCCTCAAAAGCACCTGTTTTCGCTTTCGGCAGCCTCCGGAGAAAAAAAGACAAATGTCCAGCTTTTGCTGCCACAGCAAAGGTTCCAGCGGGGAAAAGTAATGCTGGTTCTCACTGCCTCCTGGAACCCTTTCAAATGCCCCAGACAATTTGGCCCTCTCTGCTTTCCTGCGGACTCTATCCTCAAAAGAGCCTTTTTTCACTTTCGGCGCCCTCCGGTGGTAAAAAGACAAACGTCCAGCTTTTGCTGCCACAGCAAAAATGCCAGCGGGGAAAAGTAATGCTGGTTCTCACTGCCTCCTGGAACCTCTTCAAATGCCACAGACAATTTGGCCCTCTCTGCTTTCCTGCGGACTCCATCCTCAAAAGCACCTGTTTTCGCTTTTGGATACCTCAGGAGCAAAAAAGACAAACGTCCAGCTTTTGCTGCCTCAACAAAGGTGCCAGCGGGGAAAAGTAATGCTGGTTCTCACTGCCTCCTGGAACTCTTTCAAATGCCACAGACAATTTGGCCCTCTCTGCTTTCCTGCGGACTCCATCCTCAAAAGCACCTGTTTTCGCTTTTGGAAACCTCAGGAGCAAAAAAGACAAACGTCCAGCTTTTGCTGCCACAGCAAAGGTGCCAGCGGGGAAAAGTAATGCTGGTTCTCACTGCCTCCTGTAACCCTTTCAATACCACAGACAATTTGGCCCTCTCTGCTTTCCTGCGGACTCCATCCTCAAAAGCACCTGTTTTCGCTTTCGGCAACCTCCAGAGCAAAAAAGACAAACGTCCAGCTTTTGCTACCACAGCAAAGGTGCCAGCGGGGAAAAGTAATGCTGGTTCTCACTGCCTCCTGGAACCTCTTCAAATGCCACAGACAATTTGGCCCTCTCTGCTTTCCTGCGGACTCCATCCTCAAAAGCACCTGTTTTCGCTTTCGGCAGCCTCCGGAGCAAAAAAGACAAACGTCCAGCTTTTGCTGCCACAGCAAAGGTGCCAGCGGGGAAAAGTAATGCTGGTCTTCATTGCCTCGTGGAACGTCTTCAAATGCCACAGACAATTTGGCCCTCTCTGCTTTCCTGCGGACTCCATCCTCAAAAGCACCTGTTTTCGCTTTCGGAAACCTCCGGAGCAAAAAAGACAAACGTCCAGCTTTTGCTGCCACAGCAAAGGTGCCAGCGGGGAAAAGTGATGCTGGTCCTCATTGCCTCCTGGAACCTCTTCAAATGCCCCAGACAATTTGGCCCTCTCTGCTTTCCTGCGGACTCCATCCTCAAAAGCACCTTTTTTCGCTTTCGGCAACCTCAGGAGCAAAAAAGACAAACGTCCAGCTTTTGCTGCCACAGCAAAGGCGCCAGCATGGAAAAGTAATGCTGGTTCTCACTGTCTCCTGGAACCCTTTCAAATGCCCCAGACAATTTGGCCCTCTCTGCTTTCCTGCGGACTCCATCCTCAAAAGCACCTGTTTTCGCTTTCGGCAGCCTCCGGAGCAAAGAAGACAAACGTCCAGATTTTGCTGCCACAGCAAAGGTGCCAGCGGGGAAAAGTAATGCTGTTTCTCACTGCCTCCTGGAACCCTTTCAAATGCCACAGACAATTTGGCCCTCTCTGCTTTCCTGCGGACTCCATCCTCAAAAGCACCTTTTTTCGCTTTCGGCAACCTCCGGAGCAAAAAAGACAAACGTCCAGCTTTTGCTGCCACAGCAAAGGTGGCAGCGGGGAAAAGTAATGCTGGTTCTCACTGCCTCCTGGAACCTCTTCAAATGCCACAGACAATTTGGCCCTCTCTGCTTTCCTGCGGACTCCATCCTCAAAAGAACCTGTTTTCGCTTTCGGCAGTCTCCGGAGCAAAAAAGACAAACGTCCAGCTTTTGCTGCCACAGCAAAGGTGCCAGCGGGGAAAAGTGATGCTGGTCCTCATTGCCTCCTGGAACCTCTTCAAATGCCCCAGACAATTTGGCCCTCTCTGCTTTCCTGCGGACTCCATCCGCAAAAGTACCTGTTTTCGCTTTCGGCAGCCTCCGGAGCAAAGAAGACAAACGTCGAGGTTTTGCTGCCACAGCAAAGGTGCCAGCGGGGAAAAGTAATGCTGGTTCTCACTGCCTCCTGGAACCTCTTCAAATGCCACAGACAATTTGGCCCTCTCTGCTTTCCTGCGGACTCCATCCGCAAAAGAACCTGTTTTCGCTTTTGGAAATCTCAGGAGCAAAAAAGACAAACGTCCAGCTTTTGCTGCCACAGCAAAGGTGCCAGCGGGGAAAAGTAATGCTGGTTTTTACTGCCTCCTGGAACCCTTTCAAATGCCACAGACAATTTGGCCCTCTCTGCTTTCCTGCGGACTCCATCCTCAAAAGCACCTGTTTTCGCTTTCGGCAGCCTCCGGAGCAAAAAAGACAAACGTCCAGGTTTTGCTGCCACAGCAAAGGTGCCAGCGGGGAAAAGTAATGCTGGTTCTCACTGCCTCCTGGAACCTCTTCAAATGCCACAGACAATTTGGCCCTCTCTGCTTTCCTGCGGACTCCATCCTCAAAAGCACCTGTTTTCGCTTTCGGCAACCTCCGGAGCAAAAAAGACAAACGTCCAGCTTTTGCTGCCACAGCAAAGGTGCCAGCGGGGAAAAGTGATGCTGGTCCTCATTGCCTCCTGGAACCTCTTCAAATGCCACAGACAATTTCGCCCTCTCTGCTTTCCTGCGGACTCCATCCTCAAAAGCACCTTTTTTCGCTTTCGGCAACCTCAGGAGCAAAAAAGACAAACGTCCAGCTTTTGCTGCCACAGCAAAGGCGCCAGCGGGGAAAAGTAATGCTGGTACTCACTGCCTCCTGGAACCTCTTCAAATGCCACAGACAATTTGGCCCTCTCTGCTTTCCTGCGGACTCCATCCTCAAAAGCACCTGTTTTCGCTTTCGGCAACCTCCGGAGCAAAAAAGACAAACGTCCAGCTTTTGCTGCCACAGCAAAGGTGCCAGCAGGGAAAAGTAATGCTGGTTCTCACTGCCTCCTGGAACCTCTTCAAATGCCACAGACAATTTGGCCCTCTCTGCTTTCCTGCGGACTCCATCCTCAAAAGCACCTGTTTTCGCTTTCGGCAGCCTCCGGAGCAAAAAAGACAAACGTCCAGCTTTTGCGTCCACAGCAAAGGTGCCAGCGGGGAAAAGTGATGCTGGTCCTCATTGCCTCCTGGAATCTCTTCAAATGCCACAGACAATTTGGCCCTCTCTGCTTTCCTGCGGACTCCATCCTCAAAAGCACCTGTTTTCGCTTTCGGCAACCTCAGGAGCAAAAAAGACAAACGTCCATCTTTTGCTGCCACAGCAAAGGCGCCAGCGGGGAAAAGTGATGCTGGTTCTCACTGTCTCCTGGAACTCTTTCAAATGCCCCAGACAATTTGGCCCTCTCTGCTTTCCTGCGGACTCTATCCTCAAAAGCGCCTTTTTTCACTTTCGGCGCCCTCCGGTGGTAAAAAGACAAACGTCCAGCTTTTGCTGCCACAGCAAAGGTGCCAGCGGGGAAAAGTAATGCTGGTTCTCACTGCCTCCTGGAACCTCTTCAAATGCCACAGACAATTTGGCCCTCTCTGCTTTCCTGCGGACTCCATCCTGAAAAGCACCTGTTTTCGCTTTCGGCAGCCTCCGGAGCAAAGAAGACAAACGTCCAGCTTTTGCTGCCACAGCAAAGGTGCCAGCGGGGAAAAGTAATGCTGGTTCTCACTGCCTCCTGGAACCCTTTCAAATGCCACAGACAATTTGGCCCTCTCTGCTTTCCTGCGGACTCCATCCTCAAAAGCACCTGTTTTCGCTTTCGGCAGCCTCCGGAGCAAAAAAGACAAACGTCCAGCTTTTGCTGCCACAGCAAAGGTGCCAGCGGGGAAAAGTGATGCTGGTCCTCATTGCCTCCTAGAACCTCTTCAAATGCCCCAGACAATTTGGCCCTCTCTGCTTTCCTGCGGACTCCATCCTCAAAAGCAACTGTTTTCGCTTTCGGCAACCTCAGGAGCAAAGAAGACAAACGTCCAGCTTTTGCTGCCACAGGAAAGGCGCCAGCGGGGAAAAGTAATGCTGGTTCTCACTGTCTCCTGGAACCCTTTCAAATGTCCCAGACAATTTGGCCCTCTCTGCTTTCCTGCGGACTCCATCCTCAAAAGCACCTGTTTTCGCTTTTGGATACCTCAGGAGCAAAAAAGACAAACGTCCAGCTTTTGCTGCCACAGCAAAGGTGCCAGCGGGGAAAAGTAATGCTGGTTCTCACTGCCTCCTGGAACCCTTTCAAATGCCACAGACAATTTGGCCCTCTCTGCTTTCCTGCGGACTCCATCCTCAAAAGCACCTGTTTTCGCTTTCGGCAACCTCCGGAGCAAAATAGACAAACGTCCAGCTTTTGCTGCCACAGCAAAGGTGCCAGCGGGGAAAAGTAATGCTGGTTCTCACTGCCTCCTGGAACCCTTTCAAATGCCACAGACAATTTGGCCCTCTCTGCTTTCCTGCGGACTCCATCCTCAAAAGCACCTGTTTTCGCTTTCGGCAGCCTCCGGAGCAAAAAAGACAAACGTCCAGCTTTTGCTGCCACAGCAAAGGTGCCAGCGGGGAAAAGTGATGCTGGTCCTCATTGCCTCCTGGAACCTCTTCAAATGCCACAGACAATTTGGCCCTCTCTGCTTTCCTGCGGACTCCATCCTCAAAAGCACCTGTTTTCGCTTTCGGCAGCCTCCGGAGCAAAAAAGACAAACGTCCAGCTTTTGCTGCCACAGCAAAGGTGCCAGCAGGGAAAAGTAATGCTGGTTCTCACTGCCTCCTGGAACCCTTTCAAATGCCCCAGACAATTTGGCCCTCTCTGCTTTCCTGCGGACTCCATCCTCAAAAGCACCTGTTTTCGCTTTCGGCAGCCTCCGGAGCAAAGAAGACAAACGTCCAGCTTTTGCTGCCACAGCAAAGGTGCCAGCGGGGAAAAGTAATGCTGGTTCTCACTGCCTCCTGCAACCCTTTCAAATGCCACAGACAATTTGGCCCTCTCTGCTTTCCTGCGGACTCCATCCTCAAAAGCACCTGTTTTCGCTTTCGGCAGCCTCCGGAGCAAAAAAGACAAACGTCCAGCTTTTTCTGCCCAGCAAAGGTGCCAGCGGGGAAAAGTAATGCTGGTTCTCACTGCCTCCTGGAACCCTTTCAAATGCCCCAGACAATTTGGCCCTCTCTGCTTTCCTGCGGACTCCATCCTCAAAAGCACCTGTTTTCGCTTTCGGCAGCCTCCGGAGCAAAAAAGACAAACGTCCAGCTTTTGCTGCCACAGCAAAGGTGCCAGCGGGGAAAAGTGATGCTGGTCCTCATTGCCTCCTGGAATCTCTTCAAATGCCACAGACAATTTGGCCCTCTCTGCTTTCCTGCGGACTCCATCCTCAAAAGCACCTTTTTTCGCTTTCGGCAACCTCAGGAGCAAAAAAGACAAACGTCCAGCTTTTGCTGCCACAGCAAAGGCGCCAGCGGGGAAAAGTAATGCTGGTTCTCACTGCCTCCTGCAACCCTTTCAAATGCCACAGACAATTTGGCCCTCTCTGCTTTCCTGCGGACTCTATCCTCAAAAGCGCCTTTTTTCACTTTCGGCGCCCTCCGGTGGTAAAAAGACAAACGTCCAGCTTTTGCTGCCACAGCAAAGGTGCCAGCGGGGAAAAGTAATGCTGGTTCTCACTGCCTCCTGGAACCTCTTCAAATGCCACAGACAATTTGGCCCTCTCTGCTTTCCTGCGGACTCCATCCTCAAAAGCACCTGTTTTCGCTTTCGGCAGCCTCCGGAGCAAAGAAGACAAACGTCCAGCTTTTGCTGCCTCAGCAAAGGTGCCAGCGGGGAAAAGTAATGCTGGTTCTCACTGCCTCCTGGAACCCTTTCAAATGCCACAGACAATTTGGCCCTCTCTGCTTTCCTGCGGACTCCATCCTCAAAAGCACCTGTTTTCGCTTTCGGCAGCCTCCGGAGCAAAAAAGACAAACGTCCAGCTTTTGCTGGCACAGCAAAGGTGCCAGCGGGGAAAAGTGATGCTGGTCCTCATTGCCTCCTAGAACCTCTTCAAATGCCCCAGACAATTTGGCCCTCTCTGCTTTCCTGCGGACTCCATCCTCAAAAGCACCTGTTTTCGCTTTCGGCAACCTCAGGAGCAAAGAAGACAAACGTCCAGCTTTTGCTGCCACAGCAAAGGTGCCAGCGGGGAAAAGTAATGCTGGTTCTCACTGTCTCCTGGAACCCTTTCAAATGTCCCAGACAATTTGGCCCTCTCTGCTTTCCTGCGGACTCCATCCTCAAAAGCACCTTTTTTCGCTTTCGGCAACCTCCGGAGCAAAATAGACAAACGTCCAGCTTTTGCTGCCACAGCAAAGGTGCCAGCGGGGAAAAGTAATGCTGGTTCTCACTGCCTCCTGGAACCCTTTCAAATGCCCCAGACAATTTGGCCCTCTCTGCTTTCCTGCGGACTCCATCCTCAAAAGCACCTGTTTTCGCTTTCGGCAGCCTCCGGAGCAAAAAAGACAAACGTCCAGCTTTTGCTGCCACAGCAAAGGTGCCAGCGGGGAAAAGTGATGCTGGTCCTCATTGCCTCCTGGAACCTCTTCAAATGCCACAGACAATTTGGCCCTCTCTGCTTTCCTGCGGACTCCATCCTCAAAAGCACCTGTTTTCGCTTTCGGCAGCCTCCGGAGCAAAAAAGACAAACGTCCAGCTTTTGCTGCCACAGCAAAGGTGCCAGCGGGGAAAAGTAATGCTGGTTCTCACTGCCTCCTGGAACCCTTTCAAATGCCCCAGACAATTTGGCCCTCTCTGCTTTCCTGCGGACTCCATCCTCAAAAGCACCTTTTTTCGCTTTCGGCAGCCTCCGGAGCAAAGAAGACAAACGTCCAGCTTTTGCTGCCACAGCAAAGGTGCCAGCGGGGAAAAGTAATGCTGGTTCTCACTGCCTCCTGCAACCCTTTCAAATGCCACAGACAATTTGGCCCTCTCTGCTTTCCTGCGGACTCCATCCTCAAAAGCACCTGTTTTCGCTTTCGGCAGCCTCCGGAGCAAAAAAGACAAACGTCCAGCTTTTGCTGCCACAGCAAAGGCGCCAGCGGGGAAAAGTGATGCTGGTTCTCACTGTCTCCTGGAACTCTTTCAAATGCCCCAGACAATTTGGCCCTCTCTGCTTTCCTGCGGACTCTATCCTCAAAAGCGCCTTTTTTCACTTTCGGCGCCCTCCGGTGGTAAAAAGACAAACGTCCAGCTTTTGCTGCCACAGCAAAGGTGCCAGCGGGGAAAAGTAATGCTGGTTCTCACTGCCTCCTGGAACCTCTTCAAATGCCACAGACAATTTGGCCCTCTCTGCTTTCCTGCGGACTCCATCCTCAAAAGCACCTGTTTTCGCTTTCGGCAGCCTCCGGAGCAAAAAAGACAAACGTCCAGCTTTTGCTGCCACAGCAAAGGTGCCAGCGGGGAAAAGTAATGCTGGTTCTCACTGCCTCCTGGAACTCTTTCAAATGCCCCAGACAATTTGGCCCTCTCTGCTTTCCTGCGGACTCCATCCTCAAAAGAACCTGTTTTCGCTTTTGGAAACCTCCGGAGCAAAAAAGACAAACGTCCAGCTTTTGCTGCCACAGCAAAGGTGCCAGCGGGGAAAAGTAATGCTGGTTCTCACTGCCTCCTGGAACCCTTTCAAATGCCCCAGACAATTTGGCCCTCTCTGCTTTCCTGCGGACTCCATCCTCAAAAGCACCTTTTTTCGCTTTCGGCAACCTCCGGAGCAAAGAAGACAAACGTCCAGGTTTTGCTGCCACAGCAAATGCGCCAGCGGGGAAAAGTAATGCTGGTTCTCACTGCCTCCCGGAACTCTTTTAAATGCCCCAGACAATTTGGCCCTCTCTGCTTTCCTGCGGACTCCATCCTCAAAAGCACCTGTTTTCGCTTTCGGCAACCTCCGGAGCAAAAAAGAAAAACGTCCAGCTTTTGCTGCCACAGCAAAGGTGCCAGCGGGGAAAAGTAATGCTGGTTCTCACTGACTCCTGGAACCCTATCAAATGCCCCAGACAATTTGGCCCTCTCTGCTTTCCTGCGGACTCCATCCTCAAAAGCACCTTTTTTCGCTTTCGGCAGCCTCCGGAGCAAAAAAGACAAACGTCCAGCTTTTGCTGCCACAGCAAAGGTGCCAGCGGGGAAAAGTAATGCTGGTTCTCACTGCCTCCTGGAACCCTTTCAAATGCCACAGACAATTTGGCCCTCTCTGCTTTCCTGCGGACTCCATCCTCAAAAGCACCTTTTTTCGCTTTCGGCAGCCTCCGGAGCAAAGAAGACAAACATCCAGCTTTTGCTGCCACAGCAAAGGTGCCAGCGGGGAAAAGTAATGCTGGTTCTCACTGCCTCCTGCAACCCTTTCAAATGCCACAGACAATTTGGCCCTCTCTGCTTTCCTGCGGACTCCATCCTCAAAAGCACCTTTTTTCGCTTTCGGCAGCCTCCGGAGCAAAAAAGACAAATGTCCAGCTTTTGCTGCCCAGCAAAGGTGCCAGCGGGGAAAAGTAATGCTGGTTCTCACTGCCTCCTGGAACCCTTTCAAATGCCCCAGACAATTTGGCCCTCTCTGCTTTCCTGCGGACTCCATCCTCAAAAGCACCTGTTTTCGCTTTCGGCAGCCTCCGGAGAAAAAAAGACAAACGTCCAGCTTTTGCTGCCACAGCAAAGGTGCCAGAGGGGAAAAGTAATGCTGGTTCTCACTGCCTCCTGGAACCCTTTCAAATGCCCCAGACAATTTGGCCCTCTCTGCTTTCCTGCGGACTCTATCCTCAAAAGCGCCTTTTTTCACTTTCGGCGCCCTCCGGTGGTAAAAAGACAAACGTCCAGCTTTTGCTGCCACAGCAAAGGTGCCAGCGGGGAAAAGTAATGCTGGTTCTCACTGCCTCCTGGAAGCTCTTCAAATGCCCCAGACAATTTGGCCCTCTCTGCTTTCCTGCGGACTCCATCCTCAAAAGCACCTGTTTTCGCTTTCGGCAGCCTCCGGAGCAAAAAAGACAAACGTCCAGCTTTTGCTGCCTCAGCAAAGGTGCCAGCGGGGAAAAGTAATGCTGGTTCTCACTGCCTCCTGGAACTCTTTCAAATGCCACAGACAATTTGGCCCTCTCTGCTTTCCTGCGGACTCCATCCTCAAAAGAACCTGTTTTCGCTTTTGGAAACCTCCGGAGCAAAAAAGACAAACGTCCAGCTTTTGCTGCCACAGCAAAGGTGCCAGCGGGGAAAAGTAATGCTGGTTCTCACTGCCTCCTGGAACCCTTTCAAATGCCCCAGACAATTTGGCCCTCTCTGCTTTCCTGCGGACTCCATCCTCAAAAGCACCTGTTTTCGCTTTCGGCAACCTCCGGAGCAAAAAAGAAAAACGTCCAGCTTTTGCTGCCACAGCAAAGGTGCCAGCGGGGAAAAGTAATGCTGGTTCTCACTGCCTCCTGGAACTCTTTCAAATGCCCCAGACAATTTGGCCCTCTCTGCTTTCCTGCGGACTCCATCCTCAAAAGCACCTGTTTTCGCTTTCGGCAGCCTCAGGAGCAAAAAAGACAAACGTCCAGCTTTTGCTGCCACAGCAAAGGCGCCAGCGGGGAAAAGTAATGCTGGTTCTCACTGCCTCCTGGAACCCTTTCAAATGTCCCAGACAATTTGGCCCTCTCTGCTTTCCTGCGGACTCCATCCTCAAAAGCACCTGTTTTCGCTTTTGGATACCTCAGGAGCAAAAAAGACAAACGTCCAGCTTTTGCTGCCACAGCAAAGGTGCCAGCGGGGAAAAGTAATGCTGGTTCTCACTGCCTCCTGGAACCCTTTCAAATGCCACAGACAATTTGGCCCTCTCTTCTTTCCTGCGGACTCCATCCTCAAAAGCACCTTTTTTCGCTTTTGGCAACCTCCGGAGCAAAAAAGACAAACGTCCAGCTTTTGCTGCCACAGCAAAGGTGCCAGCGGGGAAAAGTAATGCTGGTTCTCACTGCCTCCTGGAACCTCTTCAAATGCCACAGACAATTTGGCCCTCTCTGCTTTCCTGCGGACTCCTTTCTCAAAAGCACCTGTTTTCGCTTTCGGCAACCTCCGGAGCAAAAAAGACAAACGTCCAGCTTTTGCTGCCACAGCAAAGGTGCCAGTGGGGAAAAGTGATGCTGGTCCTCATTGCCTCCTGGAATCTCTTCAAATGCCACAGACAATTTGGCCCTCTCTGCTTTCCTGCGGACTCCATCCTCAAAAGCACCTTTTTTCGCTTTCGGCAACCTCCGGAGCAAAAAAGACAAACGTCCAGCTTTTGCTGCCACAGCAAAGGCGCCAGCGGGGAAAAGTGATGCTGGTTCTCACTGTCTCCTGGAACTCTTTCAAATGCCACAGACAATTTGGCCCTCTCTGCTTTCCTGCGGACTCCATCCTCAAAAGCACCTGTTTTCGCTTTCGGCAGCCTCCGGAGCAAAAAAGACAAACGTCCAGCTTTTGCTGCCACAGCAAAGGTGCCAGCGGGGAAAAGTAATGCTGGTTCTCACTGCCTCCTGGAACCCTTTCAAATGCCACAGACAATTTGGCCCTCTCTGCTTTCCTGCGGACTCCATCCTCAAAAGCACCTTTTTTCGCTTTCGGCAACCTCCGGAGTAAAAAAGACAAACGTCCAGCTTTTGCTGCCACAGCAAAGGTGCCAGCGGGGAAAAGTAATGCTGGTTCTCACTGCCTCCTGGAACCCTTTCAAATGCCCCAGACAATTTGGCCCTCTCTGCTTTCCTGCGGACTCCATCCTCAAAAGCACCTGTTTTCGCTTTCGGCAACCTCCGGAGCAAAAAAGACAAACGTCCAGCTTTTGCTGCCACAGCAAAGGCGCCAGCGTGGAAAAGTAATGCTGGTTCTCACTGCCTCCTGGAACCCTTTCAAATGCCACAGACAATTTGGCCCTCTCTGCTTTCCTGCGGACTCCATCCTCAAAAGCACCTGTTTTCGCTTTCGGCAGCCTCCGGAGCAAAAAAGACAAACGTCGAGGTTTTGCTGCCACAGCAAAGGTGCCAGCAGGGAAAAGTAATGCTGGTTCTCACTGCCTCCTGGAACCTCTTCAAATGCCACAGACAATTTGGCCCTCTCTGCTTTCCTGCGGACTCCATTCTCAAAAGCACCTGTTTTCGCTTTTGGCAACCTCCGGAGCAAAAAAGACAAACGTCCAGCTTTTGCTGCCACAGCAAAGGTGCCAGTGGGGAAAAGTGATGCTGGTCCTAATTGCCTCCTGGAATCTCTTCAAATGCCACAGACAATTTGGCCCTCTCTGCTTTCCTGCGGACTCCATCCTCAAAAGCACCTTTTTTCGCTTTCGGCAACCTCCGGAGCAAAAAAGACAAACGTCCAGCTTTTGCTGCCACAGCAAAGGCGCCAGCGGGGAAAAGTGATGCTGGTTCTCACTGTCTCCTGGAACTCTTTCAAATGCCACAGACAATTTGGCCCTCTCTGCTTTCCTGCGGACTCCATCCTCAAAAGCACCTGTTTTCGCTTTCGGCAGCCTCCGGAGCAAAAAAGACAAACGTCCAGCTTTTGCTGCCACAGCAAAGGTGGCAGCGGGGAAAAGTAATGCTGGTTCTCACTGCCTCCTGGAACCCTTTCAAATGCCACAGACAATTTGGCCCTCTCTGCTTTCCTGCGGACTCCATCCTCAAAAGCACCTTTTTTCGCTTTCGGCAACCTCCGGAGTAAAAAAGACAAACGTCCAGCTTTTGCTGCCACAGCAAAGGTGCCAGCGGGGAAAAGTAATGCTGGTTCTCACTGCCTCCTGGAACCCTTTCAAATGCCCCAGACAATTTGGCCCTCTCTGCTTTCCTGCGGACTCCATCCTCAAAAGCACCTGTTTTCGCTTTCGGCAACCTCCGGAGCAAAAAAGACAAACGTCCAGCTTTTGCTGCCACAGCAAAGGCGCCAGCGTGGAAAAGTAATGCTGGTTCTCACTGCCTCCTGGAACCTCTTCAAATGCCACAGACAATTTGGCCCTCTCTGCTTTCCTGCGGACTCCATCCTCAAAAGCACCTGTTTTCGCTTTCGGCAGCCTCCGGAGCAAAAAAGACAAACGTCGAGGTTTTGCTGCCACAGCAAAGGTGCCAGCGGGGAAAAGTAATGCTGGTTCTCACTGCCTCCTGGAACCCTTTCAAATGCCCCAGACAATTTGGCCCTCTCTGCTTTCCTGCGGACTCCATCCTCAAAAGCACCTGTTTTCGCTTTCGGCAACCTCCGGAGCAAAAAAGACAAACGTCCAGCTTTTGCTGCCACAGCAAAGGTGCCAGCGGGGAAAAGTAATGCTGGTTCTCACTGCCTCCTGGAACCCTTTCAAATGCCCCAGACAATTTGGCCCTCTCTGCTTTCCTGCGGACTCTATCCTCAAAAGCGCCTTTTTTCACTTTCGGCGCCCTCCGGTGGTAAAAAGACAAACGTCCAGGTTTTGCTGCCACAGCAAAGGCGCCAGCGGGGAAAAGTGATGCTGGTCCTCATTGCCTCCTGGAACTCTTTCAAATGCCACAGACAATTTGGCCCTCTCTGCTTTCCTGAGGACTCCATCCTCAAAAGCACCTTTTTTCGCTTTCGGCAACCTCCGGAGCAAAAAAGACAAACGTCCAGCTTTTGCTGCCACAGCAAAGGTGCCAGCGGGGAAAAGTAATGCTGGTTCTCACTGCCTCCTGGAACCTCTTCAAATGCCACAGACAATTTGGCCCTCTCTGCTTTCCTGCGGACTCCATCCTCAAAAGCACCTGTTTTCGCTTTCGGCAGCCTCCGGAGCAAAAAAGACAAACGTCCAGCTTTTGCTGCCCAGCAAAGGTGCCAGCGGGGAAAAGTAATGCTGGTTCTCACTGCCTCCTGGAACCCTTTCAAATGCCCCAGACAATTTGGCCCTCTCTGCTTTCCTGCGGACTCCATCCTCAAAAGCACCTGTTTTCGCTTTCGGCAGCCTCCGGAGAAAAAAAGACAAATGTCCAGCTTTTGCTGCCACAGCAAAGGTGCCAGCGGGGAAAAGTAATGCTGGTTCTCACTGCCTCCTGGAACCCTTTCAAATGCCCCAGACAATTTGGCCCTCTCTGCTTTCCTGCGGACTCCATCCTCAAAAGAGCCTTTTTTCACTTTCGGCGCCCTCCGGTGGTAAAAAGACAAACGTCCAGCTTTTGCTGCCACAGCAAAGGTGCCAGCGGGGAAAAGTAATGCTGGTTCTCACTGCCTCCTGGAACCCTTTCAAATGCCCCAGACAATTTGGCCCTCTCTGCTTTCCTGCGGACTCCATCCTCAAAAGCACCTGTTTTCGCTTTCGGCAGCCTCCGGAGCAAAAAAGACAAACGTCGAGGTTTTGCTGCCACAGCAAAGGTGCCAGCGGGGAAAAGTAATGCTGGTTCTCACTGCCTCCTGGAACCCTTTCAAATGCCCCAGACAATTTGGCCCTCTCTGCTTTCCTGCGGACTCCATCCTCAAAAGCACCTGTTTTTGCTTTCGGCAACCTCCGGAGCAAAAAAGACAAACGTCCAGCTTTTGCTGCCACAGCAAAGGTGCCAGCGGGGAAAAGTAATGCTGGTTCTCACTGCCTCCTGGAACCCTTTCAAATGCCCCAGACAATTTAGCCCTCTCTGCTTTCCTGCGGACTCCATCCTCAAAAGCACCTGTTTTCGCTTTCGGCAGCCTCCGGAGCAAAAAAGACAAACGTCCAGCTTTTGCTGCCACAGCAAAGGTGCCAGCGGGGAAAAGTAATGCTGGTTCTCACTGCCTCCTGGAACCCTTTCAAATGCCCCAGACAATTTGGCCCTCTCTGCTTTCCTGCGGACTCTATCCTCAAAAGCGCCTTTTTTCACTTTCGGCGCCCTCCGGTGGTAAAAAGACAAACGTCCAGGTTTTGCTGCCACAGCAAAGGCGCCAGCGGGGAAAAGTGATGCTGGTCCTCATTGCCTCCTGGAACTCTTTCAAATGCCACAGACAATTTGGCCCTCTCTGCTTTCCTGCGGACTCCATCCTCAAAAGCACCTTTTTTCGCTTTCGGCAACCTCCGGAGCAAAAAAGACAAACGTCCAGCTTTTGCTGCCCAGCAAAGGTGCCAGCGGGGAAAAGTAATGCTGGTTCTCACTGCCTCCTGGAACCTCTTCAAATGCCACAGACAATTTGGCCCTCTCTGCTTTCCTGCGGACTCCATCCTCAAAAGCACCTGTTTTCGCTTTCGGCAGCCTCTGGAGCAAAAAAGACAAACGTCCAGCTTTTGCTGCCCAGCAAAGGTGCCAGCGGGGAAAAGTAATGCTGGTTCTCACTGCCTCCTGGAACCCTTTCAAATGCCCCAGACAATTTGGCCCTCTCTGCTTTCCTGCGGACTCCATCCTCAAAAGCACCTGTTTTCGCTTTCAGCAGCCTCCGGAGAAAAAAAGACAAATGTCCAGCTTTTGCTGCCACAGCAAAGGTGCCAGCGGGGAAAAGTAATGCTGGTTCTCACTGCCTCCTGGAACCCTTTCAAATGCCCCAGACAATTTGGCCCTCTCTGCTTTCCTGCGGACTCTATCCTCAAAAGAGCCTTTTTTCACTTTCGGCGCCCTCCGGTGGTAAAAAGACAAACGTCCAGCTTTTGCTGCCACAGCAAAGGTGCCAGCGGGGAAAAGTAATGCTGGTTCTCACTGCCTCCTGGAACCCTTTCAAATGCCACAGACAATTTGGCCCTCTCTGCTTTCCTGCGGACTCCATCCTCAAAAGCACCTGTTTTCGCTTTCGGCAGCCTCCGGAGCAAAGAAGACAAACGTCCAGCTTTTGCTGCCACAGCAAAGGTGCCAGCGGGGAAAAGTAATGCTGGTTCTCACTGCCTCCTGGAACTCTTTCAAATGCCACAGACAATTTGGCCCTCTCTGCTTTCCTGCGGACTCCATCCTCAAAAGCACCTGTTTTCGCTTTTGGATACCTCAGGAGCAAAAAAGACAAACGTCCAGCTTTTGCTGCCTCAGCAAAGGTGCCAGCGGGGAAAAGTAATGCTGGTTCTCACTGCCTCCTGGAACTCTTTCAAATGCCCCAGACAATTTGGCCCTCTCTGCTTTCCTGCGGACTCCATCCTCAAAAGAACCTGTTTTCGCTTTTGGAAATCTCAGGAGCAAAAAAGACAAACGTCCAGCTTTTGCTGCCACAGCAAAGGTGCCAGCGGGGAAAAGTAATGCTGGTTCTCACTGCCTCCTGGAACCCTTTCAAATGCCCCAGACAATTTGGCCCTCTCTGCTTTCCTGCGGACTCCATCCTCAAAAGCACCTGTTTTCGCTTTCGGCAGCCTCCGGAGCAAAAAAGAAAAACGTCCAGCTTTTGCTGCCACAGCAAAGGTGCCAGCGGGGAAAAGTAATGCTGGTTCTCACTGCCTCCTGGAACTCTTTCAAATGCCCCAGACAATTTGGCCCTCTCTGCTTTCCTGCGGACTCCATCCTCAAAAGCACCTGTTTTCGCTTTCGGCAGCCTCGGGAGCAAAAAAGACAAACGTCCAGCTTTTGCTGCCACAGCAAAGGTGCCAGCGGGGAAAAGTGATGCTGGTCCTCATTGCCTCCTGGAACCTCTTCAAATGCCCCAGACAATTTGGCCCTCTCTGCTTTCCTGCGGACTCCATCCTCAAAAGCACCTTTTTTCGCTTTCGGCAACCTCAGGAGCAAAAAAGACAAACGTCCAGCTTTTGCTGCCACAGCAAAGGCGCCAGCGGGGAAAAGTGATGCTGGTTCTCACTGTCTCCTGGAACTCTTTCAAATGCCACAGACAATTTGGCCCTCTCTGCTTTCCTGCGGACTCCATCCTCAAAAGCACCTGTTTTCGCTTTCGGCAGCCTCCGGAGCAAAAAAGACAAACGTCCAGCTTTTGCTGCCACAGCAAAGGTGCCAGCGGGGAAAAGTAATGCTGGTTCTCACTGCCTCCTGGAACCCTTTCAAATGCCCCAGACAATTTGGCCCTCTCTGCTTTCCTGCGGACTCCATCCTCAAAAGCACCTTTTTTCGCTTTCGGCAACCTCCGGAGTAAAAAAGACAAACGTCCAGCTTTTGCTGCCACAGCAAAGGTGCCAGCGGGGAAAAGTAATGCTGGTTCTCACTGCCTCCTGGAACCCTTTCAAATGCCCCAGACAATTTGGCCCTCTCTGCTTTCCTGCGGACTCCATCCTCAAAAGCACCTGTTTTCGCTTTCGGCAACCTCCGGAGCAAAAAAGACAAACGTCCAGCTTTTGCTGCCACAGCAAAGGCGCCAGCGTGGAAAAGTAATGCTGGTTCTCACTGCCTCCTGGAACCTCTTCAAATGCCACAGACAATTTGGCCCTCTCTGCTTTCCTGCGGACTCCATCCTCAAAAGCACCTGTTTTCGCTTTCGGCAGCCTCCGGAGCAAAAAAGACAAACGTCCAGCTTTTGCTGCCACAGCAAAGGTGCCAGCGGGGAAAAGTAATGCTGGTTCTCACTGCCTCCTGGAACCCTTTAAAATGCCACAGACAATTTGGCCCTCTCTGCTTTCCTGTGGACTCCATCCTCAAAAGCACCTGTTTTCGCTTTCGGCAGCCTCCGGAGCAAAAAAGACAAACGTCCAGCTTTTGCTGCCACAGCAAAGGTGCCAGCGGGGAAAAGTAATGCTGGTTCTCACTGCCTCCTGGAACCCTTTCAAATGCCACAGACAATTTGGCCCTCTCTGCTTTCCTGCGGACTCTATCCTCAAAAGCGCCTTTTTTCACTTTCGGCGCCCTCCGGTGGTAAAAAGACAAACGTCCAGGTTTTGCTGCCACAGCAAAGGCGCCAGCGGGGAAAAGTAATGCTGGTTCTCACTGCCTCCTGGAACCCTTTCAAATGCCACAGACAATTTGGCCCTCTCTGCTTTCCTGCGGACTCCATCCTCAAAAGCACCTTTTTTCGCTTTCGGCAACCTCCGGAGCAAAAAAGACAAACGTCCAGCTTTTGCTGCCACAGCAAAGGTGCCAGCGGGGAAAAGTAATGCTGGTTCTCACTGCCTCCTGGAACCCTTTCAAATGCCACAGACAATTTGGCCCTCTGTGCTTTCCTGCGGACTCCATCCTCAAAAGCACCTGTTTTCGCTTTCGGCAGCCTCCGGAGCAAAAAAGACAAACGTCCAGCTTTTGCTGCCTCAGCAAAGGTGCCAGCGGGGAAAAGTAATGCTGGTTCTCACTGCCTCCTGGAACTCTTTCAAATGCCCCAGACAATTTGGCCCTCTCTGCTTTCCTGCGGACTCCATCCTCAAAAGAACCTGTTTTCGCGTTTGGAAACCTCAGGAGCAAAAAAGACAAACGTCCAGCTTTTGCTGCCACAGCAAAGGTGCCAGCGGGGAAAAGTAATGCTGGTTCTCACTGCCTCCTGGAACCCTTTCAAATGCCCCAGACAATTTGGCCCTCTCTGCTTTCCTGCGGACTCCATCCTCAAAAGCACCTTTTTTCGCTTTCGGCAACCTCCGGAGCAAAAAAGACAAACGTCCAGCTTTTGCTGCCACAGAAAAGGTGCCAGCGGGGAAAAGTAATGCTGGTTCTCACTGCCTCCTGGAACTCTTTCAAATGCCCCAGACAATTTGGCCCTCTCTGCTTTCCTGCGGACTCCATCCTCAAAAGCACCTTTTTTCGCTTTCGGCAACCTCCGGAGCAAAAAAGAAAAACGTCCAGCTTTTGCTGCCACAGCAAAGGTGCCAGCGGTGAAAAGTAATGCTGGTTCTCACTGCCTCCTGGAACTCTTTCAAATGCCACAGACAATTTGGCCCTCTCTGCTTTCCTGCGGACTCCATCCTCAAAAGCACCTGTTTTCGCTTTCGGCAGCCTCCGGAGCAAAGAAGACAAACGTCCAGCTTTTGCTGCCACAGCAAAGGTGCCAGCGGGGAAAAGTGATGCTGGTCCTCATTGCCTCCTGGAACCTCTTCAAATGCCCCAGACAATTTGGCCCTCTGTGCTTTCCTGCGGACTCCATCCTCAAAAGCACCTTTTTTCGCTTTCGGCAACCTCTGGAGCAAAAAAGACAAACGTCCAGCTTTTGCTGCCACAGCAAAGGCGCCAGCGGGGAAAAGTAATGCTGGTTCTCACTGTCTCCTGGAACCCTTTCAAATGCCCCAGACAATTTGGCCCTCTATGCTTTCCTGCGGACTCCATCCTCAAAAGCACCTGTTTTCGCTTTCGGCAGCCTCCGGAGCAAAGAAGACAAACGTCCAGATTTTGCTGCCACAGCAAAGGTGCCAGCGGGGAAAAGTAATGCTGGTTCTCACTGCCTCCTGGAACCCTTTCAAATGCCACAGACAATTTGGCCCTCTCTGCTTTCCTGCGGACTCCATCCTCAAAAGCACCTGTTTTCGCTTTTGGATACCTCAGGAGCAAAAAAGACAAACGTCCAGCTTTTGCTGCCTCAGCAAAGGTTCCAGCGGGGAAAAGTAATGCTGGTTCTCACTGCCTCCTGGAACTCTTTCAAATGCCCCAGACAATTTGGCCCTCTCTGCTTTCCTGCGGACTCCATCCTCAAAAGAACCTGTTTTCGCTTTTGGAAACCTCCGGAGCAAAAAAGACAAACGTCCAGCTTTTGCTGCCACAGCAAAGGTGCCAGCGGGGAAAAGTAATGCTGGTTCTCACTGCCTCCTGGAACCCTTTCAAATGCCACAGACAATTTGGCCCTCTCTGCTTTCCTGCGGACTCCATCCTCAAAAGCACCTTTTTTCGCTTTCGGCAAGCTCCGGAGCAAAAAAGACAAACGTCCAGCTTTTGCTGCCACAGCAAAGGTGGCAGCGGGGAAAAGTAATGCTGGTTCTCACTGCCTCCTGGAACCCTTTCAAATGCCACAGACAATTTGGCCCTCTCTGCTTTCCTGCGGACTCCATCCTCAAAAGCACCTTTTTTCGCTTTCGGCAGCCTCCGGAGCAAAGAAGACAAACGTCCAGCTTTTGCTGCCACAGCAAAGGTGCCAGTGGCGAAAAGTAATGCTGGTTCTCACTGCCTCCTGGAACTCTTTCAAATGCCCCAGACAATTTGGCCCTCTCTGCTTTCCTGCGGACTCCATCCTCAAAAGAACCTGTTTTCGCTTTCGGCAGCCTCCGGAGCAAAAAAGACAAACGTCCAGCTTTTGCTGCCACAGCAAAGGCGCCAGCGGGGAAAAGTAATGCTGGTTCTCACTGTCTCCTGGAACTCTTTCAAATGCCCCAGACAATTTGGCCCTCTCTGCTTTCCTGCAGACTCCATCCTCAAAAGCACCTGTTTTCGCTTTCGGCAGCCTCCGGAGCAAAAAAGACAAACGTCCAGCTTTTGCTGCCACAGCAAAGGTGCCAGCGGGGAAAAGTAATGCTGGTTCTCACTGTCTCCTGGAACTCTTTCAAATGCCCCAGACAATTTGGCCCTCTCTGCTTTCCTGCAGACTCCATCCTCAAAAGCACCTGTTTTCGCTTTCGGCAGCCTCCGGAGCAAAAAAGACAAACGTCCAGCTTTTGCTGCCACAGCAAAGGTGCCAGCGGGGAAAAGTAATGCTGGTTCTCACTGCCTCCTGGAACCCTTTCAAATGCCCCAGACAATTTGGCCCTCTCTGCTTTCCTGCGGACTCCATCCTCAAAAGCACCTGTTTTCGATTTGGATACCTCAGGAGCAAAAAACAAACGTCCAGCTTTTGCTGCCACAGCAAAGGTGCCAGCGGGGAAAAGTAATGCTGGTTCTCACTGCCTCCCGGAACTCTTTCAAATGCCACAGACAATTTGGCCCTCTCTGCTTTCCTGCGGACTCCATCCTCAAAAGCACCTGTTTTCGCTTTCGGCAGCCTCCGGAGCAAAGAAGACAAACGTCCAGCTTTTGCTGCCACAGCAAAGGTGCCAGCGGGGAAAAGTAATGCTGGTTCTCACTGCCTCCTGGAACTCTTTCAAATGCCCCAGACAATTTGGCCCTCTCTGCTTTCCTGCGGACTCCATCCTCAAAAGCACCTGTTTTCGCTTTCGGCAGCCTCCGGAGCAAAAAAGACAAACGTCCAGCTTTTGCTGCCACAGCAAAGGTGCCAGCGGGGAAAAGTGATGCTGGTCCTCATTGCCTCCTGGAACCTCTTCAAATGCCACAGACAATTTGGCCCTCTCTGCTTTCCTGCGGACTCCATCCTCAAAAGCACCTTTTTTCGCTTTCGGCAACCTCCGGAGCAAAAAAGACAAACGTCCAGCTTTTGCTTCAACAGCAAAGGCGCCAGCGGGGAAAAGTAATGCTGGTTCTCACTTTCTCCTGGAACCCTTTCAAATGCCCCAGACAATTTGGCACTCTCTGCTTTCCTGCGGACTCCATCCTCAAAAGAACCTGTTTTCGCTTTCGGCAGCCTCCGGAGCAAAAAAGACAAACGTCCAGCTTTTGCTGCCACAGCAAAGGTGCCAGCGGGGAAAAGTAATGCTGGTTCTCACTGCCTCCTGGAACCCTTTCAAATGCCCCAGACAATTTGGCCCTCTCTGCTTTCCTGCGGACTCCATCCTCAAAAGCACCTTTTTGCGCTTTCGGCAACCTCCGGAGCAAAAAAGACAAACGTCCAGCTTTTGCTGCCACAGCAAAGGTGCCAGCGGGGAAAAGTAATGCTGGTTCTCACTGCCTCCTGGAACCCTTTCAAATGCCACAGACAATTTGGCCCTCTCTGCTTTCCTGCGGACTCCATCCTCAAAAGCACCTGTTTTCGCTTTCGGCAGCCTCCGGAGCAAAGAAGACAAACGTCCAGCTTTTGCTGCCACAGCAAAGGTGCCAGCGGGGAAAAGTAATGCTGGTTCTCACTGCCTCCTGGAACTCTTTCAAATGCCCCAGACAATTTGGCCCTCTCTGCTTTCCTGCGGACTCCATCCTCAAAAGCACCTGTTTTCGCTTTCGGCAGCCTCCGGAGCAAAAAAGACAAACGTCCAGCTTTTGCTGCCACGGCAAAGGTGCCAGCGGGGAAAAGTGATGCTGGTCCTCATTGCCTCCTGGAACCTCTTCAAATGCCACAGACAATTTGGCCCTCTCTGCTTTCCTGCGGACTCCATCCTCAAAAGCACCTGTTTTCGCTTTCGGCAACCTCCGGAGCAAAAAAGACAAACGTCCAGCTTTTGCTGCCACAGCAAAGGTGCCAGCGGGGAAAAGTAATGCTGGTTCTCACTGCCTCCTGCAACCCTTTCAAATGCCCCAGACAATTTGGCCCTCTCTGCTTTCCTGCGGACTCCATCCTCAAAAGCACCTGTTTTCGCTTTCGGCAGCCTCCGGAGCAAAGAAGACAAACGTCCAGCTTTTGCTGCCACAGCAAAGGTGCCAGCGGGGAAAAGTAATGCTGGTTCTCACTGCCTCCTGGAACCCTTTCAAATGCCCCAGACAATTTGGCCCTTTCTGCTTTCCTGCGGACTCTATCCTCAAAAGCGCCTTTTTTCACTTTCGGCGCCCTCCGGTGGTAAAAAGACAAACGTCCAGGTTTTGCTGCCACAGCAAAGGCGCCAGCGGGGAAAAGTGATGCTGGTCCTCATTGCCTCCTGGAACTCTTTCAAATGCCACAGACAATTTGGCCCTCTCTGCTTTCCTGCGGACTCCATCCTCAAAAGCACCTGTTTTCGCTTTCGGCAACCTCCGGAGCAAAAAAGACAAACGTCCAGCTTTTGCTGCCACAGCAAAGGTGCCAGCGGGGAAAAGTAATGCTGGTTCTCACTGCCTCCTGGAACCTCTTCAAATGCCACAGACAATTTGGCCCTCTCTGCTTTCCTGCGGACTCCATCCTCAAAAGCACCTGTTTTCGCTTTCGGCAACCTCCGGAGCAAAAAAGACAAACGTCCAGCTTTTGCTGCCACAGCAAAGGTGCCAGCGGGGAAAAGTAATGCTGGTTCTCACTGCCTCCTGGAACCTCTTCAAATGCCACAGACAATTTGGCCCTCTCTGCTTTCCTGCGGACTCCATCCTCAAAAGCACCTGTTTTCGCTTTCGGCAGCCTCCGGAGCAAAAAAGACAAACGTCCAGCTTTTGCTGCCACAGCAAAGGTGCCAGCGGGGAAAAGTAATGCTGGTTCTCACTGCCTCCTGGAACCCTTTCAAATGCCCCAGACAATTTGGCCCTCTCTGCTTTCCTGCGGACTCCATCCTCAAAAGCACCTGTTTTCGCTTTTGGATACCTCAGGAGCAAAAAAGACAAACGTCCAGCTTTTGCTGCCTCAGCAAAGGTTCCAGCGGGGAAAAGTAATGCTGGTTCTCACTGCCTCCTGGAACTCTTTCAAATGCCCCAGACAATTTGGCCCTCTCTGCTTTCCTGCGGACTCCATCCTCAAAAGCACCTGTTTTCGCTTTCGGCAACCTCCGGAGCAAAAAAGACAAACGTCCAGCTTTTGCTGCCACAGCAAAGGTGCCAGCGGGGAAAAGTAATGCTGGTTCTCACTGCCTCCTGGAACCCTTTCAAATGCCCCAGACAATTTGGCCCTCTCTGCTTTCCTGCGGACTCCATCCTCAAAAGCACCTTTTTTCGCTTTCGGCAACCTCCGGAGCAAAAAAGACAAACGTCCAGCTTTTGCTGCCACAGCAAAGGTGCCAGCGGGGGAAAGTAATGCTGGTTCTCACTGCCTCCTGGAACCCTTTCAAATGCCACAGACAATTTGGCCCTCTCTGCTTTCCTGCGGACTCCATCCTCAAAAGCACCTGTTTTCGCTTTCGGCAGCCTCCGGAGCAAAGAAGACAAACGTCCAGCTTTTGCTGCCACAGCAAAGGTGCCAGCGGGGAAAAGTAATGCTGGTTCTCACTGCCTCCTGGAACTCTTTCAAATGCCCCAGACAATTTGGCCCTCTCTGCTTTCCTGCGGACTCCATCCTCAAAAGCACCTGTTTTCGCTTTCGGCAGCCTCCGGAGCAAAAAAGACAAACGTCCAGCTTTTGCTGCAACGGCAAAGGTGCCAGCGGGGAAAAGTGATGCTGGTCCTCATTGCCTCCTGGAACCTCTTCAAATGCCACAGACAATTTCGCCCTCTCTGCTTTCCTGCGGACTCCATCCTCAAAAGCACCTGTTTTCGCTTTCGGCAACCTCCGGAGCAAAAAAGACAAACGTCCAGCTTTTGCTGCCACAGCAAAGGTGCCAGCGGGGAAAAGTAATGCTGGTTCTCACTGCCTCCTGCAACCCTTTCAAATGCCCCAGACAATTTGGCCCTCTCTGCTTTCCTGCGGACTCCATCCTCAAAAGCACCTGTTTTCGCTTTCGGCAGCCTCCGGAGCAAAAAAGACAAACGTCCAGCTTTTGCTGCCACAGCAAAGGTGCCAGCGGGGAAAAGTAATGCTGGTTCTCACTGCCTCCTGGAACCTCTTCAAATGCCACAGACAATTTGGCCCTCTCTGCTTTCCTGAGGACTCCATCCTCAAAAGCACCTGTTTTCGCTTTCGGCAGCCTCCGGAGCAAAAAAGACAAACGTCCAGCTTTTGCTGCCACAGCAAAGGTGCCAGCGGGGAAAAGTAATGCTGGTTCTCACTGCCTCCTGGAACCCTTTCAAATGCCACAGACAATTTGGCCCTCTCTGCTTTCCTGCGGACTCTATCCTCAAAAGCGCCTTTTTTCACTTTCGGCGCCCTCCGGTGGTAAAAAGACAAACGTCCAGGTTTTGCTGCCACAGCAAAGGCGCCAGCGGGGAAAAGTGATGCTGGTCCTCATTGCCTCCTGGAACTCTTTCAAATGCCACAGACAATTTGGCCCTCTCTGCTTTCCTGAGGACTCCATCCTCAAAAGCACCTGTTTTCGCTTTTGGATACCTCAGGAGCAAAAAAGACAAACGTCCAGCTTTTGCTGCCTCAACAAAGGTGCCAGCGGGGAAAAGTAATGCTGGTTCTCACTGCCTCCTGGAACTCTTTCAAATGCCACAGACAATTTGGCCCTCTCTGCTTTCCTGCGGACTCCATCCTCAAAAGCACCTGTTTTCGCTTTTGGAAACCTCAGGAGCAAAAAAGACAAACGTCCAGCTTTTGCTGCCACAGCAAAGGTGCCAGCGGGGAAAAGTAATGCTGGTTCTCACTGCCTCCTGTAACCCTTTCAATACCACAGACAATTTGGCCCTCTCTGCTTTCCTGCGGACTCCATCCTCAAAAGCACCTGTTTTCGCTTTCGGCAACCTCCAGAGCAAAAAAGACAAACGTCCAGCTTTTGCTACCACAGCAAAGGTGCCAGCGGGGAAAAGTAATGCTGGTTCTCACTGCCTCCTGGAACCTCTTCAAATGCCACAGACAATTTGGCCCTCTCTGCTTTCCTGCGGACTCCATCCTCAAAAGCACCTGTTTTCGCTTTCGGCAGCCTCCGGAGCAAAAAAGACAAACGTCCAGCTTTTGCTGCCACAGCAAAGGTGCCAGCGGGGAAAAGTAATGCTGGTCTTCATTGCCTCGTGGAACGTCTTCAAATGCCCCAGACAATTTGGCCCTCTCTGCTTTCCTGCGGACTCCATCCTCAAAAGCACCTTTTTTCGCTTTCGGCAACCTCAGGAGCAAAAAAGACAAACGTCCAGCTTTTGCTGCCACAGCAAAGGCGCCAGCATGGAAAAGTAATGCTGGTTCTCACTGTCTCCTGGAACCCTTTCAAATGCCCCAGACAATTTGGCCCTCTCTGCTTTCCTGCGGACTCCATCCTCAAAAGCACCTGTTTTCGCTTTCGGCAGCCTCCGGAGCAAAGAAGACAAACGTCCAGATTTTGCTGCCACAGCAAAGGTGCCAGCGGGGAAAAGTAATGCTGTTTCTCACTGCCTCCTGGAACCCTTTCAAATGCCACAGACAATTTGGCCCTCTCTGCTTTCCTGCGGACTCCATCCTCAAAAGCACCTGTTTTCGCTTTCGGCAACCTCCGGAGCAAAAAAGACAAACGTCCAGCTTTTGCTGCCACAGCAAAGGTGGCAGCGGGGAAAAGTAATGCTGGTTCTCACTGCCTCCTGGAACCTCTTCAAATGCCACAGACAATTTGGCCCTCTCTGCTTTCCTGCGGACTCCATCCTCAAAAGAACCTGTTTTCGCTTTCGGCAGTCTCCGGAGCAAAAAAGACAAACGTCCAGCTTTTGCTGCCACAGCAAAGGTGCCAGCGGGGAAAAGTGATGCTGGTCCTCATTGCCTCCTGGAACCTCTTCAAATGCCCCAGACAATTTGGCCCTCTCTGCTTTCCTGCGGACTCCATCCGCAAAAGAACCTGTTTTCGCTTTTGGAAATCTCAGGAGCAAAAAAGACAAACGTCCAGCTTTTGCTGCCACAGCAAAGGTGCCAGCGGGGAAAAGTAATGCTGGTTCTCACTGCCTCCTGGAACCCTTTCAAATGCCACAGACAATTTGGCCCTCTCTGCTTTCCTGCGGACTCCATCCTCAAAAGCACCTGTTTTCGCTTTCGGCAACCTCCGGAGCAAAAAAGACAAACGTCCACGTTTTGCTGCCACAGCAAAGGTGCCAGCGGGGAAAAGTAATGCTGGTTCTCACTGCCTCCTGGAACCTCTTCAAATGCCACAGACAATTTGGCCCTCTCTGCTTTCCTGCGGACTCCATCCTCAAAAGCACCTGTTTTCGCTTTCGGCAACCTCCGGAGCAAAAAAGACAAACGTCCAGCTTTTGCTGCCACAGCAAAGGTGCCAGCGGGGAAAAGTGATGCTGGTCCTCATTGCCTCCTGGAACCTCTTCAAATGCCACAGACAATTTCGCCCTCTCTGCTTTCCTGCGGACTCCATCCTCAAAAGCACCTTTTTTCGCTTTCGGCAACCTCAGGAGCAAAAAAGACAAACGTCCAGCTTTTGCTGCCACAGCAAAGGCGCCAGCGGGGAAAAGTAATGCTGGTTCTCACTGCCTCCTGGAACCTCTTCAAATGCCACAGACAATTTGGCCCTCTCTGCTTTCCTGCGGACTCCATCCTCAAAAGCACCTGTTTTCGCTTTCGGCAACCTCCGGAGCAAAAAAGACAAACGTCCAGCTTTTGCTGCCACAGCAAAGGTGCCAGCAGGGAAAAGTAATGCTGGTTCTCACTGCCTCCTGGAACCTCTTCAAATGCCACAGACAATTTGGCCCTCTCTGCTTTCCTGCGGACTCCATCCTCAAAAGCACCTGTTTTCGCTTTCGGCAGCCTCCGGAGCAAAAAAGACAAACGTCCAGCTTTTGCTGCCACAGCAAAGGTGCCAGCGGGGAAAAGTGATGCTGGTCCTCATTGCCTCCTGGAATCTCTTCAAATGCCACAGACAATTTGGCCCTCTCTGCTTTCCTGCGGACTCCATCCTCAAAAGCACCTGTTTTCGCTTTCGGCAACCTCAGGAGCAAAAAAGACAAACGTCCAGCTTTTGCTGCCACAGCAAAGGCGCCAGCGGGGAAAAGTGATGCTGGTTCTCACTGTCTCCTGGAACTCTTTCAAATGCCCCAGACAATTTGGCCCTCTCTGCTTTCCTGCGGACTCTATCCTCAAAAGCGCCTTTTTTCACTTTCGGCGCCCTCCGGTGGTAAAAAGACAAACGTCCAGCTTTTGCTGCCACAGCAAAGGTGCCAGCGGGGAAAAGTAATGCTGGTTCTCACTGCCTCCTGGAACCTCTTCAAATGCCACAGACAATTTGGCCCTCTCTGCTTTCCTGCGGACTCCATCCTCAAAAGCACCTGTTTTCGCTTTCGGCAGCCTCCGGAGCAAAGAAGACAAACGTCCAGCTTTTGCTGCCACAGCAAAGGTGCCAGCGGGGAAAAGTAATGCTGGTTCTCACTGCCTCCTGGAACCCTTTCAAATGCCACAGACAATTTGGCCCTCTCTGCTTTCCTGCGGACTCCATCCTCAAAAGCACCTGTTTTCGCTTTCGGCAGCCTCCGGAGCAAAAAAGACAAACGTCCAGCTTTTGCTGCCACAGCAAAGGTGCCAGCGGGGAAAAGTGATGCTGGTCCTCATTGCCTCCTGGAACCTCTTCAAATGCCACAGACAATTTGGCCCTCTCTGCTTTCCTGCGGACTCCATCCTCAAAAGCACCTGTTTTCGCTTTCGGCAGCCTCCGGAGCAAAAAAGACAAACGTCCAGCTTTTGCTGCCACAGCAAAGGTGCCAGCAGGGAAAAGTAATGCTGGTTCTCACTGCCTCCTGGAACCCTTTCAAATGCCCCAGACAATTTGGCCCTCTCTGCTTTCCTGCGGACTCCATCCTCAAAAGCACCTTTTTTCGCTTTCGGCAACCTCAGGAGCAAAAAAGACAAACGTCCAGCTTTTGCTGCCACAGCAAAGGCGCCAGCGGGGAAAAGTAATGCTGGTTCTCACTGCCTCCTGGAACCTCTTCAAATGCCACAGACAATTTGGCCCTCTCTGCTTTCCTGCGGACTCCATCCTCAAAAGCACCTGTTTTCGCTTTCGGCAACCTCCGGAGCAAAAAAGACAAACGTCCAGCTTTTGCTGCCACAGCAAAGGTGCCAGCAGGGAAAAGTAATGCTGGTTCTCACTGCCTCCTGGAACCTCTTCAAATGCCACAGACAATTTGGCCCTCTCTGCTTTCCTGCGGACTCCATCCTCAAAAGCACCTGTTTTCGCTTTCGGCAGCCTCCGGAGCAAAAAAGACAAACGTCCAGCTTTTGCTGCCACAGCAAAGGTGCCAGCGGGGAAAAGTGATGCTGGTCCTCATTGCCTCCTGGAATCTCTTCAAATGCCACAGACAATTTGGCCCTCTCTGCTTTCCTGCGGACTCCATCCTCAAAAGCACCTGTTTTCGCTTTCGGCAACCTCAGGAGCAAAAAAGACAAACGTCCAGCTTTTGCTGCCACAGCAAAGGCGCCAGCGGGGAAAAGTGATGCTGGTTCTCACTGTCTCCTGGAACTCTTTCAAATGCCCCAGACAATTTGGCCCTCTCTGCTTTCCTGCGGACTCTATCCTCAAAAGCGCCTTTTTTCACTTTCGGCGCCCTCCGGTGGTAAAAAGACAAACGTCCAGCTTTTGCTGCCACAGCAAAGGTGCCAGCGGGGAAAAGTAATGCTGGTTCTCACTGCCTCCTGGAACCTCTTCAAATGCCACAGACAATTTGGCCCTCTCTGCTTTCCTGCGGACTCCATCCTCAAAAGCACCTGTTTTCGCTTTCGGCAGCCTCCGGAGCAAAGAAGACAAACGTCCAGCTTTTGCTGCCACAGCAAAGGTGCCAGCGGGGAAAAGTAATGCTGGTTCTCACTGCCTCCTGGAACCCTTTCAAATGCCACAGACAATTTGGCCCTCTCTGCTTTCCTGCGGACTCCATCCTCAAAAGCACCTGTTTTCGCTTTCGGCAGCCTCCGGAGCAAAAAAGACAAACGTCCAGCTTTTGCTGCCACAGCAAAGGTGCCAGCGGGGAAAAGTGATGCTGGTCCTCATTGCCTCCTAGAACCTCTTCAAATGCCCCAGACAATTTGGCCCTCTCTGCTTTCCTGCGGACTCCATCCTCAAAAGCACCTGTTTTCGCTTTCGGCAACCTCAGGAGCAAAGAAGACAAACGTCCAGCTTTTGCTGCCACAGGAAAGGCGCCAGCGGGGAAAAGTAATGCTGGTTCTCACTGTCTCCTGGAACCCTTTCAAATGTCCCAGACAATTTGGCCCTCTCTGCTTTCCTGCGGACTCCATCCTCAAAAGCACCTGTTTTCGCTTTTGGATACCTCAGGAGCAAAAAAGACAAACGTCCAGCTTTTGCTGCCACAGCAAAGGTGCCAGCGGGGAAAAGTAATGCTGGTTCTCACTGCCTCCTGGAACCCTTTCAAATGCCACAGACAATTTGGCCCTCTCTGCTTTCCTGCGGACTCCATCCTCAAAAGCACCTGTTTTCGCTTTCGGCAACCTCCGGAGCAAAATAGACAAACGTCCAGCTTTTGCTGCCACAGCAAAGGTGCCAGCGGGGAAAAGTAATGCTGGTTCTCACTGCCTCCTGGAACCCTTTCAAATGCCACAGACAATTTGGCCCTCTCTGCTTTCCTGCGGACTCCATCCTCAAAAGCACCTGTTTTCGCTTTCGGCAGCCTCCGGAGCAAAAAAGACAAACGTCCAGCTTTTGCTGCCACAGCAAAGGTGCCAGCGGGGAAAAGTGATGCTGGTCCTCATTGCCTCCTGGAACCTCTTCAAATGCCACAGACAATTTGGCCCTCTCTGCTTTCCTGCGGACTCCATCCTCAAAAGCACCTGTTTTCGCTTTCGGCAGCCTCCGGAGCAAAAAAGACAAACGTCCAGCTTTTGCTGCCACAGCAAAGGTGCCAGCAGGGAAAAGTAATGCTGGTTCTCACTGCCTCCTGGAACCCTTTCAAATGCCCCAGACAATTTGGCCCTCTCTGCTTTCCTGCGGACTCCATCCTCAAAAGCACCTGTTTTCGCTTTCGGCAGCCTCCGGAGCAAAGAAGACAAACGTCCAGCTTTTGCTGCCACAGCAAAGGTGCCAGCGGGGAAAAGTAATGCTGGTTCTCACTGCCTCCTGCAACCCTTTCAAATGCCACAGACAATTTGGCCCTCTCTGCTTTCCTGCGGACTCCATCCTCAAAAGCACCTGTTTTCGCTTTCGGCAGCCTCCGGAGCAAAAAAGACAAACGTCCAGCTTTTTCTGCCCAGCAAAGGTGCCAGCGGGGAAAAGTAATGCTGGTTCTCACTGCCTCCTGGAACCCTTTCAAATGCCCCAGACAATTTGGCCCTCTCTGCTTTCCTGCGGACTCCATCCTCAAAAGCACCTGTTTTCGCTTTCGGCAGCCTCCGGAGCAAAAAAGACAAACGTCCAGCTTTTGCTGCCACAGCAAAGGTGCCAGCGGGGAAAAGTGATGCTGGTCCTCATTGCCTCCTGGAATCTCTTCAAATGCCACAGACAATTTGGCCCTCTCTGCTTTCCTGCGGACTCCATCCTCAAAAGCACCTGTTTTCGCTTTCGGCAACCTCAGGAGCAAAAAAGACAAACGTCCAGCTTTTGCTGCCACAGCAAAGGCGCCAGCGGGGAAAAGTAATGCTGGTTCTCACTGCCTCCTGCAACCCTTTCAAATGCCACAGACAATTTGGCCCTCTCTGCTTTCCTGCGGACTCTATCCTCAAAAGCGCCTTTTTTCACTTTCGGCGCCCTCCGGTGGTAAAAAGACAAACGTCCAGCTTTTGCTGCCACAGCAAAGGTGCCAGCGGGGAAAAGTAATGCTGGTTCTCACTGCCTCCTGGAACCTCTTCAAATGCCACAGACAATTTGGCCCTCTCTGCTTTCCTGCGGACTCCATCCTCAAAAGCACCTGTTTTCGCTTTCGGCAGCCTCCGGAGCAAAGAAGACAAACGTCCAGCTTTTGCTGCCTCAGCAAAGGTGCCAGCGGGGAAAAGTAATGCTGGTTCTCACTGCCTCCTGGAACCCTTTCAAATGCCACAGACAATTTGGCCCTCTCTGCTTTCCTGCGGACTCCATCCTCAAAAGCACCTGTTTTCGCTTTCGGCAGCCTCCGGAGCAAAAAAGACAAACGTCCAGCTTTTGCTGCCACAGCAAAGGTGCCAGCGGGGAAAAGTGATGCTGGTCCTCATTGCCTCCTAGAACCTCTTCAAATGCCCCAGACAATTTGGCCCTCTCTGCTTTCCTGCGGACTCCATCCTCAAAAGCACCTGTTTTCGCTTTCGGCAACCTCAGGAGCAAAGAAGACAAACGTCCAGCTTTTGCTGCCACAGCAAAGGTGCCAGCGGGGAAAAGTAATGCTGGTTCTCACTGCCTCCTGGAACCTCTTCAAATGCCACAGACAATTTGGCCCTCTCTGCTTTCCTGCGGACTCCATCCTCAAAAGCACCTTTTTTCGCTTTCGGCAACCTCCGGAGCAAAATAGACAAACGTCCAGCTTTTGCTGCCACAGCAAAGGTGCCAGCGGGGAAAAGTAATGCTGGTTCTCACTGCCTCCTGGAACCCTTTCAAATGCCCCAGACAATTTGGCCCTCTCTGCTTTCCTGCGGACTCCATCCTCAAAAGCACCTGTTTTCGCTTTCGGCAGCCTCCGGAGCAAAAAAGACAAACGTCCAGCTTTTGCTGCCACAGCAAAGGTGCCAGCGGGGAAAAGTGATGCTGGTCCTCATTGCCTCCTGGAACCTCTTCAAATGCCACAGACAATTTGGCCCTCTCTGCTTTCCTGCGGACTCCATCCTCAAAAGCACCTGTTTTCGCTTTCGGCAGCCTCCGGAGCAAAAAAGACAAACGTCCAGCTTTTGCTGCCACAGCAAAGGTGCCAGCGGGGAAAAGTAATGCTGGTTCTCACTGCCTCCTGGAACCCTTTCAAATGCCCCAGACAATTTGGCCCTCTCTGCTTTCCTGCGGACTCCATCCTCAAAAGCACCTTTTTTCGCTTTCGGCAGCCTCCGGAGCAAAGAAGACAAACGTCCAGCTTTTGCTGCCACAGCAAAGGTGCCAGCGGGGAAAAGTAATGCTGGTTCTCACTGCCTCCTGCAACCCTTTCAAATGCCACAGACAATTTGGCCCTCTCTGCTTTCCTGCGGACTCCATCCTCAAAAGCACCTGTTTTCGCTTTCGGCAGCCTCCGGAGCAAAAAAGACAAACGTCCAGCTTTTGCTGCCCAGCAAAGGTGCCAGCGGGGAAAAGTGATGCTGGTCCTCATTGCCTCCTAGAACCTCTTCAAATGCCCCAGACAATTTGGCCCTCTCTGCTTTCCTGCGGACTCCATCCTCAAAAGCACCTGTTTTCGCTTTCGGCAACCTCAGGAGCAAAGAAGACAAACGTCCAGCTTTTGCTGCCACAGGAAAGGCGCCAGCGGGGAAAAGTAATGCTGGTTCTCACTGTCTCCTGGAACCCTTTCAAATGTCCCAGACAATTTGGCCCTCTCTGCTTTCCTGCGGACTCCATCCTCAAAAGCACCTGTTTTCGCTTTTGGATACCTCAGGAGCAAAAAAGACAAACGTCCAGCTTTTGCTGCCACAGCAAAGGTGCCAGCGGGGAAAAGTAATGCTGGTTCTCACTGCCTCCTGGAACCCTTTCAAATGCCACAGACAATTTGGCCCTCTCTGCTTTCCTGCGGACTCCATCCTCAAAAGCACCTGTTTTCGCTTTCGGCAGCCTCCGGAGCAAAAAAGACAAACGTCCAGCTTTTGCTGCCACAGCAAAGGTGCCAGCGGGGAAAAGTGATGCTGGTCCTCATTGCCTCCTGGAACCTCTTCAAATGCCACAGACAATTTGGCCCTCTCTGCTTTCCTGCGGACTCCATCCTCAAAAGCACCTGTTTTCGCTTTCGGCAGCCTCCGGAGCAAAAAAGACAAACGTCCAGCTTTTGCTGCCACAGCAAAGGTGCCAGCAGGGAAAAGTAATGCTGGTTCTCACTGCCTCCTGGAACCCTTTCAAATGCCCCAGACAATTTGGCCCTCTCTGCTTTCCTGCGGACTCCATCCTCAAAAGCACCTGTTTTCGCTTTCGGCAGCCTCCGGAGCAAAGAAGACAAACGTCCAGCTTTTGCTGCCACAGCAAAGGTGCCAGCGGGGAAAAGTAATGCTGGTTCTCACTGCCTCCTGCAACCCTTTCAAATGCCACAGACAATTTGGCCCTCTCTGCTTTCCTGCGGACTCCATCCTCAAAAGCACCTGTTTTCGCTTTCGGCAGCCTCCGGAGCAAAAAAGACAAACGTCCAGCTTTTTCTGCCCAGCAAAGGTGCCAGCGGGGAAAAGTAATGCTGGTTCTCACTGCCTCCTGGAACCCTTTCAAATGCCCCAGACAATTTGGCCCTCTCTGCTTTCCTGCGGACTCCATCCTCAAAAGCACCTGTTTTCGCTTTCGGCAGCCTCCGGAGCAAAAAAGACAAACGTCCAGCTTTTGCTGCCACAGCAAAGGTGCCAGCGGGGAAAAGTGATGCTGGTCCTCATTGCCTCCTGGAATCTCTTCAAATGCCACAGACAATTTGGCCCTCTCTGCTTTCCTGCGGACTCCATCCTCAAAAGCACCTGTTTTCGCTTTCGGCAACCTCAGGAGCAAAAAAGACAAACGTCCAGCTTTTGCTGCCACAGCAAAGGCGCCAGCGGGGAAAAGTAATGCTGGTTCTCACTGCCTCCTGCAACCCTTTCAAATGCCACAGACAATTTGGCCCTCTCTGCTTTCCTGCGGACTCTATCCTCAAAAGCGCCTTTTTTCACTTTCGGCGCCCTCCGGTGGTAAAAAGACAAACGTCCAGCTTTTGCTGCCACAGCAAAGGTGCCAGCGGGGAAAAGTAATGCTGGTTCTCACTGCCTCCTGGAACCTCTTCAAATGCCACAGACAATTTGGCCCTCTCTGCTTTCCTGCGGACTCCATCCTCAAAAGCACCTGTTTTCGCTTTCGGCAGCCTCCGGAGCAAAGAAGACAAACGTCCAGCTTTTGCTGCCTCAGCAAAGGTGCCAGCGGGGAAAAGTAATGCTGGTTCTCACTGCCTCCTGGAACCCTTTCAAATGCCACAGACAATTTGGCCCTCTCTGCTTTCCTGCGGACTCCATCCTCAAAAGCACCTGTTTTCGCTTTCGGCAGCCTCCGGAGCAAAAAAGACAAACGTCCAGCTTTTGCTGCCACAGCAAAGGTGCCAGCGGGGAAAAGTGATGCTGGTCCTCATTGCCTCCTAGAACCTCTTCAAATGCCCCAGACAATTTGGCCCTCTCTGCTTTCCTGCGGACTCCATCCTCAAAAGCACCTGTTTTCGCTTTCGGCAACCTCAGGAGCAAAGAAGACAAACGTCCAGCTTTTGCTGCCACAGCAAAGGTGCCAGCGGGGAAAAGTAATGCTGGTTCTCACTGCCTCCTGGAACCTCTTCAAATGCCACAGACAATTTGGCCCTCTCTGCTTTCCTGCGGACTCCATCCTCAAAAGCACCTTTTTTCGCTTTCGGCAACCTCCGGAGCAAAATAGACAAACGTCCAGCTTTTGCTGCCACAGCAAAGGTGCCAGCGGGGAAAAGTAATGCTGGTTCTCACTGCCTCCTGGAACCCTTTCAAATGCCCCAGACAATTTGGCCCTCTCTGCTTTCCTGCGGACTCCATCCTCAAAAGCACCTGTTTTCGCTTTCGGCAGCCTCCGGAGCAAAAAAGACAAACGTCCAGCTTTTGCTGCCACAGCAAAGGTGCCAGCAGGGAAAAGTGATGCTGGTCCTCATTGCCTCCTGGAACCTCTTCAAATGCCACAGACAATTTGGCCCTCTCTGCTTTCCTGCGGACTCCATCCTCAAAAGCACCTGTTTTCGCTTTCGGCAGCCTCCGGAGCAAAAAAGACAAACGTCCAGCTTTTGCTGCCACAGCAAAGGTGCCAGCGGGGAAAAGTAATGCTGGTTCTCACTGCCTCCTGGAACCCTTTCAAATGCCCCAGACAATTTGGCCCTCTCTGCTTTCCTGCGGACTCCATCCTCAAAAGCACCTTTTTTCGCTTTCGGCAGCCTCCGGAGCAAAGAAGACAAACGTCCAGCTTTTGCTGCCACAGCAAAGGTGCCAGCGGGGAAAAGTAATGCTGGTTCTCACTGCCTCCTGCAACCCTTTCAAATGCCACAGACAATTTGGCCCTCTCTGCTTTCCTGCGGACTCCATCCTCAAAAGCACCTGTTTTCGCTTTCGGCAGCCTCCGGAGCAAAAAAGACAAACGTCCAGCTTTTGCTGCCCAGCAAAGGTGCCAGCGGGGAAAAGTAATGCTGGTTCTCACTGCCTCCTGGAACCCTTTCAAATGCCCCAGACAATTTGGCCCTCTCTGCTTTCCTGCGGACTCCATCCTCAAAAGCACCTGTTTTCGCTTTCGGCAGCCTCCGGAGCAAAAAAGACAAACGTCCAGCTTTTGCTGCCACAGCAAAGGTGCCAGCGGGGAAAAGTGATGCTGGTCCTCATTGCCTCCTGGAATCTCTTCAAATGCCACAGACAATTTGGCCCTCTCTGCTTTCCTGCGGACTCCATCCTCAAAAGCACCTGTTTTCGCTTTCGGCAGCCTCCGGAGCAAAAAAGACAAACGTCCAGCTTTTGCTGCCACAGCAAAGGTGCCAGCGGGGAAAAGTGATGCTGGTCCTCATTGCCTCCTAGAACCTCTTCAAATGCCCCAGACAATTTGGCCCTCTCTGCTTTCCTGCGGACTCCATCCTCAAAAGCACCTGTTTTCGCTTTCGGCAACCTCAGGAGCAAAGAAGACAAACGTCCAGCTTTTGCTGCCACAGCAAAGGTGCCAGCGGGGAAAAGTAATGCTGGTTCTCACTGCCTCCTGGAACCTCTTCAAATGCCACAGACAATTTGGCCCTCTCTGCTTTCCTGCGGACTCCATCCTCAAAAGCACCTTTTTTCGCTTTCGGCAACCTCCGGAGCAAAATAGACAAACGTCCAGCTTTTGCTGCCACAGCAAAGGTGCCAGCGGGGAAAAGTAATGCTGGTTCTCACTGCCTCCTGGAACCCTTTCAAATGCCCCAGACAATTTGGCCCTCTCTGCTTTCCTGCGGACTCCATCCTCAAAAGCACCTGTTTTCGCTTTCGGCAGCCTCCGGAGCAAAAAAGACAAACGTCCAGCTTTTGCTGCCACAGCAAAGGTGCCAGCGGGGAAAAGTGATGCTGGTCCTCATTGCCTCCTGGAACCTCTTCAAATGCCACAGACAATTTGGCCCTCTCTGCTTTCCTGCGGACTCCATCCTCAAAAGCACCTGTTTTCGCTTTCGGCAGCCTCCGGAGCAAAAAAGACAAACGTCCAGCTTTTGCTGCCACAGCAAAGGTGCCAGCGGGGAAAAGTAATGCTGGTTCTCACTGCCTCCTGGAACCCTTTCAAATGCCCCAGACAATTTGGCCCTCTCTGCTTTCCTGCGGACTCCATCCTCAAAAGCACCTTTTTTCGCTTTCGGCAGCCTCCGGAGCAAAGAAGACAAACGTCCAGCTTTTGCTGCCACAGCAAAGGTGCCAGCGGGGAAAAGTAATGCTGGTTCTCACTGCCTCCTGCAACCCTTTCAAATGCCACAGACAATTTGGCCCTCTCTGCTTTCCTGCGGACTCCATCCTCAAAAGCACCTGTTTTCGCTTTCGGCAGCCTCCGGAGCAAAAAAGACAAACGTCCAGCTTTTGCTGCCCAGCAAAGGTGCCAGCGGGGAAAAGTAATGCTGGTTCTCACTGCCTCCTGGAACCCTTTCAAATGCCCCAGACAATTTGGCCCTCTCTGCTTTCCTGCGGACTCCATCCTCAAAAGCACCTGTTTTCGCTTTCGGCAGCCTCCGGAGCAAAAAAGACAAACGTCCAGCTTTTGCTGCCACAGCAAAGGTGCCAGCGGGGAAAAGTGATGCTGGTCCTCATTGCCTCCTGGAATCTCTTCAAATGCCACAGACAATTTGGCCCTCTCTGCTTTCCTGCGGACTCCATCCTCAAAAGCACCTGTTTTTCGCTTTCGGCAACCTCAGGAGCAAAAAAGACAAACGTCCAGCTTTTGCTGCCACAGCAAAGGCGCCAGCGGGGAAAAGTGATGCTGGTTCTCACTGTCTCCTGGAACTCTTTCAAATGCCCCAGACAATTTGGCCCTCTCTGCTTTCCTGCGGACTCTATCCTCAAAAGCGCCTTTTTTCACTTTCGGCGCCCTCCGGTGGTAAAAAGACAAACGTCCAGCTTTTGCTGCCACAGCAAAGGTGCCAGCGGGGAAAAGTAATGCTGGTTCTCACTGCCTCCTGGAACCTCTTCAAATGCCACAGACAATTTGGCCCTCTCTGCTTTCCTGCGGACTCCATCCTCAAAAGCACCTGTTTTCGCTTTCGGCAGCCTCCGGAGCAAAAAAGACAAACGTCCAGCTTTTGCTGCCACAGCAAAGGTGCCAGCGGGGAAAAGTAATGCTGGTTCTCACTGCCTCCTGGAACCTCTTCAAATGCCCCAGACAATTTGGCCCTCTCTGCTTTCCTGCGGACTCCATCCTCAAAAGCACCTGTTTTCGCTTTCGGCAACCTCAGGAGCAAAAAAGAAAAACGTCCAGCTTTTGCTGCCACAGCAAAGGTGCCAGCGGGGAAAAGTAATGCTGGTTCTCACTGCCTCCTGGAACCCTTTCAAATGCCACAGACAATTTGGCCCTCTCTGCTTTCCTGCGGACTCCATCCTCAAAAGCACCTGTTTTCGCTTTCGGCAGCCTCCGGAGCAAAAAAGACAAACGTCCAGCTTTTGCTGCCACAGCAAAGGTGCCAGCGGGGAAAAGTGATGCTGGTCCTCATTGCCTCCTAGAACCTCTTCAAATGCCCCAGACAATTTGGCCCTCTCTGCTTTCCTGCGGACTCCATCCTCCAAAGCACCTTTTTTCGCTTTCGGCAACCTCAGGAGCAAAGAAGACAAACGTCCAGCTTTTGCTGCCACAGCAAAGGCGCCAGCGGGGAAAAGTAATGCTGGTTCTCACTGTCTCCTGGAACCCTTTCAAATGTCCCAGACAATTTGGCCCTCTCTGCTTTCCTGCGGACTCCATCCTCAAAAGCACCTGTTTTCGCTTTCGGCAGCCTCCGGAGCAAAAAAGACAAACGTCCAGCTTTTGCTGCCACAGCAAAGGTGCCAGCGGGGAAAAGTAATGCTGGTTCTCACTGCCTCCTGGAACCCTTTCAAATGCCCCAGACAATTTGGCCCTCTCTGCTTTCCTGCGGACTCCATCCTCAAAAGCACCTTTTTTCGCTTTCGGCAACCTCCGGAGCAAAATAGACAAACGTCCAGCTTTTGCTGCCACAGCAAAGGTGCCAGCGGGGAAAAGTAATGCTGGTTCTCACTGCCTCCTGGAACCCTTTCAAATGCCACAGACAATTTGGCCCTCTCTGCTTTCCTGCGGACTCCATCCTCAAAAGCACCTGTTTTCGCTTTCGGCAGCCTCCGGAGCAAAAAAGACAAACGTCCAGCTTTTGCTGCCACAGCAAAGGTGCCAGCGGGGAAAAGTGATGCTGGTCCTCATTGCCTCCTGGAACCTCTTCAAATGCCACAGACAATTTGGCCCTCTCTGCTTTCCTGCGGACTCCATCCTCAAAAGCACCTTTTTTCGCTTTCGGCAGCCTCCGGAGCAAAAAAGACAAACGTCCAGCTTTTGCTGCCACAGCAAAGGTGCCAGCGGGGAAAAGTAATGCTGGTTCTCACTGCCTCCTGGAACCCTTTCAAATGCCCCAGACAATTTGGCCCTCTCTGCTTTCCTGCGGACTCCATCCTCAAAAGCACCTTTTTTCGCTTTCGGCAGCCTCCGGAGCAAAGAAGACAAACATCCAGCTTTTGCTGCCACAGCAAAGGTGCCAGCGGGGAAAAGTAATGCTGGTTCTCACTGCCTCCTGCAACCCTTTCAAATGCCACAGACAATTTGGCCCTCTCTGCTTTCCTGCGGACTCCATCCTCAAAAGCACCTGTTTTCGCTTTCGGCAGCCTCCGGAGCAAAAAAGACAAACGTCCAGCTTTTGCTGCCCAGCAAAGGTGCCAGCGGGGAAAAGTAATGCTGGTTCTCACTGCCTCCTGGAACCCTTTCAAATGCCCCAGACAATTTGGCCCTCTCTGCTTTCCTGCGGACTCTATCCTCAAAAGCGCCTTTTTTCACTTTCGGCGCCCTCCGGTGGTAAAAAGACAAACGTCCAGCTTTTGCTGCCACAGCAAAGGTGCCAGCGGGGAAAAGTAATGCTGGTTCTCACTGCCTCCTGGAAGCTCTTCAAATGCCACAGACAATTTGGCCCTCTCTGCTTTCCTGCGGACTCCATCCTCAAAAGAACCTGTTTTCGCTTTTGGAAACCTCCGGAGCAAAAAAGACAAACGTCCAGCTTTTGCTGCCACAGCAAAGGTGCCAGCGGGGAAAAGTAATGCTGGTTCTCACTGCCTCCTGGAACCCTTTCAAATGCCCCAGACAATTTGGCCCTCTCTGCTTTCCTGCGGACTCCATCCTCAAAAGCACCTGTTTTCGCTTTCGGCAACCTCCGGAGCAAAAAAGAAAAACGTCCAGCTTTTGCTGCCACAGCAAAGGTGCCAGCGGGGAAAAGTAATGCTGGTTCTCACTGCCTCCTGGAACTCTTTCAAATGCCCCAGACAATTTGGCCCTCTCTGCTTTCCTGCGGACTCCATCCTCAAAAGCACCTGTTTTCGCTTTCGGCAGCCTCCGGAGCAAAAAAGACAAACGTCGAGGTTTTGCTGCCACAGCAAAGGTGCCAGCAGGGAAAAGTAATGCTGGTTCTCACTGCCTCCTGGAACCTCTTCAAATGCCACAGACAATTTGGCCCTCTCTGCTTTCCTGCGGACTCCATTCTCAAAAGCACCTGTTTTCGCTTTTGGCAACCTCCGGAGCAAAAAAGACAAACGTCCAGCTTTTGCTGCCACAGCAAAGGTGCCAGTGGGGAAAAGTGATGCTGGTCCTAATTGCCTCCTGGAATCTCTTCAAATGCCACAGACAATTTGGCCCTCTCTGCTTTCCTGCGGACTCCATCCTCAAAAGCACCTTTTTTCGCTTTCGGCAACCTCCGGAGCAAAAAAGACAAACGTCCAGCTTTTGCTGCCACAGCAAAGGCGCCAGCGGGGAAAAGTGATGCTGGTTCTCACTGTCTCCTGGAACTCTTTCAAATGCCACAGACAATTTGGCCCTCTCTGCTTTCCTGCGGACTCCATCCTCAAAAGCACCTGTTTTCGCTTTCGGCAGCCTCCGGAGCAAAAAAGACAAACGTCCAGCTTTTGCTGCCACAGCAAAGGTGGCAGCGGGGAAAAGTAATGCTGGTTCTCACTGCCTCCTGGAACCCTTTCAAATGCCACAGACAATTTGGCCCTCTCTGCTTTCCTGCGGACTCCATCCTCAAAAGCACCTTTTTTCGCTTTCGGCAACCTCCGGAGTAAAAAGACAAACGTCCAGCTTTTGCTGCCACAGCAAAGGTGCCAGCGGGGAAAAGTAATGCTGGTTCTCACTGCCTCCTGGAACCCTTTCAAATGCCCCAGACAATTTGGCCCTCTCTGCTTTCCTGCGGACTCCATCCTCAAAAGCACCTGTTTTCGCTTTCGGCAGCCTCCGGAGCAAAAAAGACAAACGTCCAGCTTTTGCTGCCACAGCAAAGGTGCCAGCGGGGAAAAGTAATGCTGGTTCTCACTGCCTCCTGGAACCCTTTCAAATGCCACAGACAATTTGGCCCTCTCTGCTTTCCTGCGGACTCCTTTCTCAAAAGCACCTGTTTTCGCTTTCGGCAACCTCCGGAGCAAAAAAGACAAACGTCCAGCTTTTGCTGCCACAGCAAAGGTGCCAGTGGGGAAAAGTGATGCTGGTCCTCATTGCCTCCTGGAATCTCTTCAAATGCCACAGACAATTTGGCCCTCTCTGCTTTCCTGCGGACTCCATCCTCAAAAGCACCTTTTTTCGCTTTCGGCAACCTCCGGAGCAAAAAAGACAAACGTCCAGCTTTTGCTGCCACAGCAAAGGCGCCAGCGGGGAAAAGTGATGCTGGTTCTCACTGTCTCCTGGAACTCTTTCAAATGCCACAGACAATTTGGCCCTCTCTGCTTTCCTGCGGACTCCATCCTCAAAAGCACCTGTTTTCGCTTTCGGCAGCCTCCGGAGCAAAAAAGACAAACGTCCAGCTTTTGCTGCCACAGCAAAGGTGCCAGCGGGGAAAAGTAATGCTGGTTCTCACTGCCTCCTGGAACCCTTTCAAATGCCACAGACAATTTGGCCCTCTCTGCTTTCCTGCGGACTCCATCCTCAAAAGCACCTTTTTTCGCTTTCGGCAACCTCCGGAGTAAAAAAGACAAACGTCCAGCTTTTGCTGCCACAGCAAAGGTGCCAGCGGGGAAAAGTAATGCTGGTTCTCACTGCCTCCTGGAACCCTTTCAAATGCCCCAGACAATTTGGCCCTCTCTGCTTTCCTGCGGACTCCATCCTCAAAAGCACCTGTTTTCGCTTTCGGCAACCTCCGGAGCAAAAAAGACAAACGTCCAGCTTTTGCTGCCACAGCAAAGGCGCCAGCGTGGAAAAGTAATGCTGGTTCTCACTGCCTCCTGGAACCCTTTCAAATGCCACAGACAATTTGGCCCTCTCTGCTTTCCTGCGGACTCCATCCTCAAAAGCACCTGTTTTCGCTTTCGGCAGCCTCCGGAGCAAAAAAGACAAACGTCGAGGTTTTGCTGCCACAGCAAAGGTGCCAGCAGGGAAAAGTAATGCTGGTTCTCACTGCCTCCTGGAACCTCTTCAAATGCCACAGACAATTTGGCCCTCTCTGCTTTCCTGCGGACTCCATCCTCAAAAGCACCTTTTTTCGCTTTCGGCAACCTCCGGAGCAAAAAAGACAAACGTCCAGCTTTTGCTGCCACAGCAAAGGCGCCAGCGGGGAAAAGTGATGCTGGTTCTCACTGTCTCCTGGAACTCTTTCAAATGCCACAGACAATTTGGCCCTCTCTGCTTTCCTGCGGACTCCATCCTCAAAAGCACCTGTTTTCGCTTTCGGCAGCCTCCGGAGCAAAAAAGACAAACGTCCAGCTTTTGCTGCCACAGCAAAGGTGGCAGCGGGGAAAAGTAATGCTGGTTCTCACTGCCTCCTGGAACCCTTTCAAATGCCACAGACAATTTGGCCCTCTCTGCTTTCCTGCGGACTCCATCCTCAAAAGCACCTTTTTTCGCTTTCGGCAACCTCCGGAGTAAAAAAGACAAACGTCCAGCTTTTGCTGCCACAGCAAAGGTGCCAGCGGGGAAAAGTAATGCTGGTTCTCACTGCCTCCTGGAACCCTTTCAAATGCCCCAGACAATTTGGCCCTCTCTGCTTTCCTGCGGACTCCATCCTCAAAAGCACCTGTTTTCGCTTTCGGCAACCTCCGGAGCAAAAAAGACAAACGTCCAGCTTTTGCTGCCACAGCAAAGGCGCCAGCGTGGAAAAGTAATGCTGGTTCTCACTGCCTCCTGGAACCTCTTCAAATGCCACAGACAATTTGGCCCTCTCTGCTTTCCTGCGGACTCCATCCTCAAAAGCACCTGTTTTCGCTTTCGGCAGCCTCCGGAGCAAAAAAGACAAACGTCGAGGTTTTGCTGCCACAGCAAAGGTGCCAGCGGGGAAAAGTAATGCTGGTTCTCACTGCCTCCTGGAACCCTTTCAAATGCCCCAGACAATTTGGCCCTCTCTGCTTTCCTGCGGACTCCATCCTCAAAAGCACCTGTTTTCGCTTTCGGCAACCTCCGGAGCAAAAAAGACAAACGTCCAGCTTTTGCTGCCACAGCAAAGGTGCCAGCGGGGAAAAGTAATGCTGGTTCTCACTGCCTCCTGGAACCCTTTCAAATGCCCCAGACAATTTGGCCCTCTCTGCTTTCCTGCGGACTCTATCCTCAAAAGCGCCTTTTTTCACTTTCGGCGCCCTCCGGTGGTAAAAAGACAAACGTCCAGGTTTTGCTGCCACAGCAAAGGCGCCAGCGGGGAAAAGTGATGCTGGTCCTCATTGCCTCCTGGAACTCTTTCAAATGCCACAGACAATTTGGCCCTCTCTGCTTTCCTGAGGACTCCATCCTCAAAAGCACCTTTTTTCGCTTTCGGCAACCTCCGGAGCAAAAAAGACAAACGTCCAGCTTTTGCTGCCACAGCAAAGGTGCCAGCGGGGAAAAGTAATGCTGGTTCTCACTGCCTCCTGGAACCTCTTCAAATGCCACAGACAATTTGGCCCTCTCTGCTTTCCTGCGGACTCCATCCTCAAAAGCACCTGTTTTCGCTTTCGGCAGCCTCCGGAGCAAAAAAGACAAACGTCCAGCTTTTGCTGCCCAGCAAAGGTGCCAGCGGGGAAAAGTAATGCTGGTTCTCACTGCCTCCTGGAACCCTTTCAAATGGCCCAGACAATTTGGCCCTCTCTGCTTTCCTGCGGACTCCATCCTCAAAAGCACCTGTTTTCGCTTTCGGCAGCCTCCGGAGAAAAAAAGACAAATGTCCAGCTTTTGCTGCCACAGCAAAGGTGCCAGCGGGGAAAAGTAATGCTGGTTCTCACTGCCTCCTGGAACCCTTTCAAATGCCCCAGACAATTTGGCCCTCTCTGCTTTCCTGCGGACTCTATCCTCAAAAGAGCCTTTTTTCACTTTCGGCGCCCTCCGGTGGTAAAAAGACAAACGTCCAGCTTTTGCTGCCACAGCAAAGGTGCCAGCGGGGAAAAGTAATGCTGGTTCTCACTGCCTCCTGGAACCCTTTCAAATGCCCCAGACAATTTGGCCCTCTCTGCTTTCCTGCGGACTCCATCCTCAAAAGCACCTGTTTTCGCTTTCGGCAGCCTCCGGAGCAAAAAAGACAAACGTCGAGGTTTTGCTGCCACAGCAAAGGTGCCAGCGGGGAAAAGTAATGCTGGTTCTCACTGCCTCCTGGAACCCTTTCAAATGCCCCAGACAATTTGGCCCTCTCTGCTTTCCTGCGGACTCCATCCTCAAAAGCACCTTTTTTCGCTTTCGGCAACCTCCGGAGCAAAAAAGACAAACGTCCAGGTTTTGCTGCCACAGCAAAGGCGCCAGCGGGGAAAAGTGATGCTGGTCCTCATTGCCTCCTGGAACTCTTTCAAATGCCACAGACAATTTGGCCCTCTCTGCTTTCCTGCGGACTCCATCCTCAAAAGCACCTTTTTTCGCTTTCGGCAACCTCCGGAGCAAAAAAGACAAACGTCCAGCTTTTGCTGCCCAGCAAAGGTGCCAGCGGGGAAAAGTAATGCTGGTTCTCACTGCCTCCTGGAACCTCTTCAAATGCCACAGACAATTTGGCCCTCTCTGCTTTCCTGCGGACTCCATCCTCAAAAGCACCTGTTTTCGCTTTCGGCAGCCTCCGGAGCAAAAAAGACAAACGTCCAGCTTTTGCTGCCCAGCAAAGGTGCCAGCGGGGAAAAGTAATGCTGGTTCTCACTGCCTCCTGGAACCCTTTCAAATGCCCCAGACAATTTGGCCCTCTCTGCTTTCCTGCGGACTCCATCCTCAAAAGCACCTGTTTTCGCTTTCAGCAGCCTCCGGAGAAAAAAAGACAAATGTCCAGCTTTTGCTGCCACAGCAAAGGTGCCAGCGGGGAAAAGTAATGCTGGTTCTCACTGCCTCCTGGAACCCTTTCAAATGCCCCAGACAATTTGGCCCTCTCTGCTTTCCTGCGGACTCTATCCTCAAAAGAGCCTTTTTTCACTTTCGGCGCCCTCCGGTGGTAAAAAGACAAACGTCCAGCTTTTGCTGCCACAGCAAAGGTGCCAGCGGGGAAAAGTAATGCTGGTTCTCACTGCCTCCTGGAACCCTTTCAAATGCCACAGACAATTTGGCCCTCTCTGCTTTCCTGCGGACTCCATCCTCAAAAGCACCTGTTTTCGCTTTCGGCAGCCTCCGGAGCAAAGAAGACAAACGTCCAGCTTTTGCTGCCACAGCAAAGGTGCCAGCGGGGAAAAGTAATGCTGGTTCTCACTGCCTCCTGGAACTCTTTCAAATGCCACAGACAATTTGGCCCTCTCTGCTTTCCTGCGGACTCCATCCTCAAAAGCACCTGTTTTCGCTTTTGGATACCTCAGGAGCAAAAAAGACAAACGTCCAGCTTTTGCTGCCTCAGCAAAGGTGCCAGCGGGGAAAAGTAATGCTGGTTCTCACTGCCTCCTGGAACTCTTTCAAATGCCCCAGACAATTTGGCCCTCTCTGCTTTCCTGCGGACTCCATCCTCAAAAGAACCTGTTTTCGCTTTTGGAAATCTCAGGAGCAAAAAAGACAAACGTCCAGCTTTTGCTGCCACAGCAAAGGTGCCAGCGGGGAAAAGTAATGCTGGTTCTCACTGCCTCCTGGAACCCTTTCAAATGCCCCAGACAATTTGGCCCTCTCTGCTTTCCTGCGGACTCCATCCTCAAAAGCACCTGTTTTCGCTTTCGGCAGCCTCCGGAGCAAAAAAGACAAACGTCCAGCTTTTGCTGCCACAGCAAAGGTGGCAGCGGGGAAAAGTAATGCTGGTTCTCACTGCCTCCTGGAACCCTTTCAAATGCCACAGACAATTTGGCCCTCTCTGCTTTCCTGCGGACTCCATCCTCAAAAGCACCTTTTTTCGCTTTCGGCAACCTCCGGAGTAAAAAAGACAAACGTCCAGCTTTTGCTGCCACAGCAAAGGTGCCAGCGGGGAAAAGTAATGCTGGTTCTCACTGCCTCCTGGAACCCTTTCAAATGCCCCAGACAATTTGGCCCTCTCTGCTTTCCTGCGGACTCCATCCTCAAAAGCACCTGTTTTCGCTTTCGGCAACCTCCGGAGCAAAAAAGACAAACGTCCAGCTTTTGCTGCCACAGCAAAGGCGCCAGCGTGGAAAAGTAATGCTGGTTCTCACTGCCTCCTGGAACCTCTTCAAATGCCACAGACAATTTGGCCCTCTCTGCTTTCCTGCGGACTCCATCCTCAAAAGCACCTGTTTTCGCTTTCGGCAGCCTCCGGAGCAAAAAAGACAAACGTCGAGGTTTTGCTGCCACAGCAAAGGTGCCAGCGGGGAAAAGTAATGCTGGTTCTCACTGCCTCCTGGAACCCTTTCAAATGCCCCAGACAATTTGGCCCTCTCTGCTTTCCTGCGGACTCCATCCTCAAAAGCACCTGTTTTCGCTTTCGGCAACCTCCGGAGCAAAAAAGACAAACGTCCAGCTTTTGCTGCCACAGCAAAGGTGCCAGCGGGGAAAAGTAATGCTGGTTCTCACTGCCTCCTGGAACCCTTTCAAATGCCCCAGACAATTTGGCCCTCTCTGCTTTCCTGCGGACTCTATCCTCAAAAGCGCCTTTTTTCACTTTCGGCGCCCTCCGGTGGTAAAAAGACAAACGTCCAGGTTTTGCTGCCACAGCAAAGGCGCCAGCGGGGAAAAGTGATGCTGGTCCTCATTGCCTCCTGGAACTCTTTCAAATGCCACAGACAATTTGGCCCTCTCTGCTTTCCTGAGGACTCCATCCTCAAAAGCACCTTTTTTCGCTTTCGGCAACCTCCGGAGCAAAAAAGACAAACGTCCAGCTTTTGCTGCCACAGCAAAGGTGCCAGCGGGGAAAAGTAATGCTGGTTCTCACTGCCTCCTGGAACCTCTTCAAATGCCACAGACAATTTGGCCCTCTCTGCTTTCCTGCGGACTCCATCCTCAAAAGCACCTGTTTTCGCTTTCGGCAGCCTCCGGAGCAAAAAAGACAAACGTCCAGCTTTTGCTGCCCAGCAAAGGTGCCAGCGGGGAAAAGTAATGCTGGTTCTCACTGCCTCCTGGAACCCTTTCAAATGCCCCAGACAATTTGGCCCTCTCTGCTTTCCTGCGGACTCCATCCTCAAAAGCACCTGTTTTCGCTTTCGGCAGCCTCCGGAGAAAAAAAGACAAATGTCCAGCTTTTGCTGCCACAGCAAAGGTGCCAGCGGGGAAAAGTAATGCTGGTTCTCACTGCCTCCTGGAACCCTTTCAAATGCCCCAGACAATTTGGCCCTCTCTGCTTTCCTGCGGACTCTATCCTCAAAAGAGCCTTTTTTCACTTTCGGCGCCCTCCGGTGGTAAAAAGACAAACGTCCAGCTTTTGCTGCCACAGCAAAGGTGCCAGCGGGGAAAAGTAATGCTGGTTCTCACTGCCTCCTGGAACCCTTTCAAATGCCCCAGACAATTTGGCCCTCTCTGCTTTCCTGCGGACTCCATCCTCAAAAGCACCTGTTTTCGCTTTCGGCAGCCTCCGGAGCAAAAAAGACAAACGTCGAGGTTTTGCTGCCACAGCAAAGGTGCCAGCGGGGAAAAGTAATGCTGGTTCTCACTGCCTCCTGGAACCCTTTCAAATGCCCCAGACAATTTGGCCCTCTCTGCTTTCCTGAGGACTCCATCCTCAAAAGCACCTTTTTTCGCTTTCGGCAACCTCCGGAGCAAAAAAGACAAACGTCCAGGTTTTGCTGCCACAGCAAAGGCGCCAGCGGGGAAAAGTGATGCTGGTCCTCATTGCCTCCTGGAACTCTTTCAAATGCCACAGACAATTTGGCCCTCTCTGCTTTCCTGCGGACTCCATCCTCAAAAGCACCTTTTTTCGCTTTCGGCAACCTCCGGAGCAAAAAAGACAAACGTCCAGCTTTTGCTGCCCAGCAAAGGTGCCAGCGGGGAAAAGTAATGCTGGTTCTCACTGCCTCCTGGAACCCTTTCAAATGCCCCAGACAATTTGGCCCTCTCTGCTTTCCTGCGGACTCCATCCTCAAAAGCACCTGTTTTCGCTTTCAGCAGCCTCCGGAGAAAAAAAGACAAATGTCCAGCTTTTGCTGCCACAGCAAAGGTGCCAGCGGGGAAAAGTAATGCTGGTTCTCACTGCCTCCTGGAACCCTTTCAAATGCCCCAGACAATTTGGCCCTCTCTGCTTTCCTGCGGACTCTATCCTCAAAAGAGCCTTTTTTCACTTTCGGCGCCCTCCGGTGGTAAAAAGACAAACGTCCAGCTTTTGCTGCCACAGCAAAGGTGCCAGCGGGGAAAAGTAATGCTGGTTCTCACTGCCTCCTGGAACCCTTTCAAATGCCACAGACAATTTGGCCCTCTCTGCTTTCCTGCGGACTCCATCCTCAAAAGCACCTGTTTTCGCTTTCGGCAGCCTCCGGAGCAAAGAAGACAAACGTCCAGCTTTTGCTGCCACAGCAAAGGTGCCAGCGGGGAAAAGTAATGCTGGTTCTCACTGCCTCCTGGAACTCTTTCAAATGCCACAGACAATTTGGCCCTCTCTGCTTTCCTGCGGACTCCATCCTCAAAAGCACCTGTTTTCGCTTTTGGATACCTCAGGAGCAAAAAAGACAAACGTCCAGCTTTTGCTGCCTCAGCAAAGGTGCCAGCGGGGAAAAGTAATGCTGGTTCTCACTGCCTCCTGGAACTCTTTCAAATGCCCCAGACAATTTGGCCCTCTCTGCTTTCCTGCGGACTCCATCCTCAAAAGAACCTGTTTTCGCTTTTGGAAATCTCAGGAGCAAAAAAGACAAACGTCCAGCTTTTGCTGCCACAGCAAAGGTGCCAGCGGGGAAAAGTAATGCTGGTTCTCACTGCCTCCTGGAACCCTTTCAAATGCCCCAGACAATTTGGCCCTCTCTGCTTTCCTGCGGACTCCATCCTCAAAAGCACCTGTTTTCGCTTTCGGCAGCCTCCGGAGCAAAAAAGACAAACGTCCAGCTTTTGCTGCCACAGCAAAGGTGGCAGCGGGGAAAAGTAATGCTGGTTCTCACTGCCTCCTGGAACCCTTTCAAATGCCACAGACAATTTGGCCCTCTCTGCTTTCCTGCGGACTCCATCCTCAAAAGCACCTTTTTTCGCTTTCGGCAACCTCCGGAGTAAAAAAGACAAACGTCCAGCTTTTGCTGCCACAGCAAAGGTGCCAGCGGGGAAAAGTAATGCTGGTTCTCACTGCCTCCTGGAACCCTTTCAAATGCCCCAGACAATTTGGCCCTCTCTGCTTTCCTGCGGACTCCATCCTCAAAAGCACCTGTTTTCGCTTTCGGCAACCTCCGGAGCAAAAAAGACAAACGTCCAGCTTTTGCTGCCACAGCAAAGGCGCCAGCGTGGAAAAGTAATGCTGGTTCTCACTGCCTCCTGGAACCTCTTCAAATGCCACAGACAATTTGGCCCTCTCTGCTTTCCTGCGGACTCCATCCTCAAAAGCACCTGTTTTCGCTTTCGGCAGCCTCCGGAGCAAAAAAGACAAACGTCGAGGTTTTGCTGCCACAGCAAAGGTGCCAGCGGGGAAAAGTAATGCTGGTTCTCACTGCCTCCTGGAACCCTTTCAAATGCCCCAGACAATTTGGCCCTCTCTGCTTTCCTGCGGACTCCATCCTCAAAAGCACCTGTTTTCGCTTTCGGCAACCTCCGGAGCAAAAAAGACAAACGTCCAGCTTTTGCTGCCACAGCAAAGGTGCCAGCGGGGAAAAGTAATGCTGGTTCTCACTGCCTCCTGGAACCCTTTCAAATGCCCCAGACAATTTGGCCCTCTCTGCTTTCCTGCGGACTCTATCCTCAAAAGCGCCTTTTTTCACTTTCGGCGCCCTCCGGTGGTAAAAAGACAAACGTCCAGGTTTTGCTGCCACAGCAAAGGCGCCAGCGGGGAAAAGTGATGCTGGTCCTCATTGCCTCCTGGAACTCTTTCAAATGCCACAGACAATTTGGCCCTCTCTGCTTTCCTGAGGACTCCATCCTCAAAAGCACCTTTTTTCGCTTTCGGCAACCTCCGGAGCAAAAAAGACAAACGTCCAGCTTTTGCTGCCACAGCAAAGGTGCCAGCGGGGAAAAGTAATGCTGGTTCTCACTGCCTCCTGGAACCTCTTCAAATGCCACAGACAATTTGGCCCTCTCTGCTTTCCTGCGGACTCCATCCTCAAAAGCACCTGTTTTCGCTTTCGGCAACCTCCGGAGCAAAAAAGACAAACGTCCAGCTTTTGCTGCCCAGCAAAGGTGCCAGCGGGGAAAAGTAATGCTGGTTCTCACTGCCTCCTGGAACCCTTTCAAATGCCCCAGACAATTTGGCCCTCTCTGCTTTCCTGCGGACTCCATCCTCAAAAGCACCTGTTTTCGCTTTCGGCAGCCTCCGGAGAAAAAAAGACAAATGTCCAGCTTTTGCTGCCACAGCAAAGGTGCCAGCGGGGAAAAGTAATGCTGGTTCTCACTGCCTCCTGGAACCCTTTCAAATGCCCCAGACAATTTGGCCCTCTCTGCTTTCCTGCGGACTCTATCCTCAAAAGAGCCTTTTTTCACTTTCGGCGCCCTCCGGTGGTAAAAAGACAAACGTCCAGCTTTTGCTGCCACAGCAAAGGTGCCAGCGGGGAAAAGTAATGCTGGTTCTCACTGCCTCCTGGAACCCTTTCAAATGCCCCAGACAATTTGGCCCTCTCTGCTTTCCTGCGGACTCCATCCTCAAAAGCACCTGTTTTCGCTTTCGGCAGCCTCCGGAGCAAAAAAGACAAACGTCGAGGTTTTGCTGCCACAGCAAAGGTGCCAGCGGGGAAAAGTAATGCTGGTTCTCACTGCCTCCTGGAACCCTTTCAAATGCCCCAGACAATTTGGCCCTCTCTGCTTTCCTGAGGACTCCATCCTCAAAAGCACCTTTTTTCGCTTTCGGCAACCTCCGGAGCAAAAAAGACAAACGTCCAGGTTTTGCTGCCACAGCAAAGGCGCCAGCGGGGAAAAGTGATGCTGGTCCTCATTGCCTCCTGGAACTCTTTCAAATGCCACAGACAATTTGGCCCTCTCTGCTTTCCTGCGGACTCCATCCTCAAAAGCACCTTTTTTCGCTTTCGGCAACCTCCGGAGCAAAAAAGACAAACGTCCAGCTTTTGCTGCCCAGCAAAGGTGCCAGCGGGGAAAAGTAATGCTGGTTCTCACTGCCTCCTGGAACCTCTTCAAATGCCACAGACAATTTGGCCCTCTCTGCTTTCCTGCGGACTCCATCCTCAAAAGCACCTGTTTTCGCTTTCGGCAGCCTCCGGAGCAAAAAAGACAAACGTCCAGCTTTTGCTGCCCAGCAAAGGTGCCAGCGGGGAAAAGTAATGCTGGTTCTCACTGCCTCCTGGAACCCTTTCAAATGCCCCAGACAATTTGGCCCTCTCTGCTTTCCTGCGGACTCCATCCTCAAAAGCACCTGTTTTCGCTTTCAGCAGCCTCCGGAGAAAAAAAGACAAATGTCCAGCTTTTGCTGCCACAGCAAAGGTGCCAGCGGGGAAAAGTAATGCTGGTTCTCACTGCCTCCTGGAACCCTTTCAAATGCCCCAGACAATTTGGCCCTCTCTGCTTTCCTGCGGACTCTATCCTCAAAAGAGCCTTTTTTCACTTTCGGCGCCCTCCGGTGGTAAAAAGACAAACGTCCAGCTTTTGCTGCCACAGCAAAGGTGCCAGCGGGGAAAAGTAATGCTGGTTCTCACTGCCTCCTGGAACCCTTTCAAATGCCACAGACAATTTGGCCCTCTCTGCTTTCCTGCGGACTCCATCCTCAAAAGCACCTGTTTTCGCTTTCGGCAGCCTCCGGAGCAAAGAAGACAAACGTCCAGCTTTTGCTGCCACAGCAAAGGTGCCAGCGGGGAAAAGTAATGCTGGTTCTCACTGCCTCCTGGAACTCTTTCAAATGCCACAGACAATTTGGCCCTCTCTGCTTTCCTGCGGACTCCATCCTCAAAAGCACCTGTTTTCGCTTTTGGATACCTCAGGAGCAAAAAAGACAAACGTCCAGCTTTTGCTGCCTCAGCAAAGGTGCCAGCGGGGAAAAGTAATGCTGGTTCTCACTGCCTCCTGGAACTCTTTCAAATGCCCCAGACAATTTGGCCCTCTCTGCTTTCCTGCGGACTCCATCCTCAAAAGAACCTGTTTTCGCTTTTGGAAATCTCAGGAGCAAAAAAGACAAACGTCCAGCTTTTGCTGCCACAGCAAAGGTGCCAGCGGGGAAAAGTAATGCTGGTTCTCACTGCCTCCTGGAACCCTTTCAAATGCCCCAGACAATTTGGCCCTCTCTGCTTTCCTGCGGACTCCATCCTCAAAAGCACCTGTTTTCGCTTTCGGCAGCCTCCGGAGCAAAAAAGACAAACGTCGAGGTTTTGCTGCCACAGCAAAGGTGCCAGCGGGGAAAAGTAATGCTGGTTCTCACTGCCTCCTGGAACCCTTTCAAATGCCCCAGACAATTTGGCCCTCTCTGCTTTCCTGCGGACTCCATCCTCAAAAGCACCTTTTTTCGCTTTCGGCAACCTCCGGAGCAAAAAAGACAAACGTCCAGGTTTTGCTGCCACAGCAAAGGCGCCAGCGGGGAAAAGTGATGCTGGTCCTCATTGCCTCCTGGAACTCTTTCAAATGCCACAGACAATTTGGCCCTCTCTGCTTTCCTGCGGACTCCATCCTCAAAAGCACCTTTTTTCGCTTTCGGCAACCTCCGGAGCAAAAAAGACAAACGTCCAGCTTTTGCTGCCCAGCAAAGGTGCCAGCGGGGAAAAGTAATGCTGGTTCTCACTGCCTCCTGGAACCTCTTCAAATGCCACAGACAATTTGGCCCTCTCTGCTTTCCTGCGGACTCCATCCTCAAAAGCACCTGTTTTCGCTTTCGGCAGCCTCCGGAGCAAAAAAGACAAACGTCCAGCTTTTGCTGCCCAGCAAAGGTGCCAGCGGGGAAAAGTAATGCTGGTTCTCACTGCCTCCTGGAACCCTTTCAAATGCCCCAGACAATTTGGCCCTCTCTGCTTTCCTGCGGACTCCATCCTCAAAAGCACCTGTTTTCGCTTTCAGCAGCCTCCGGAGAAAAAAAGACAAATGTCCAGCTTTTGCTGCCACAGCAAAGGTGCCAGCGGGGAAAAGTAATGCTGGTTCTCACTGCCTCCTGGAACCCTTTCAAATGCCCCAGACAATTTGGCCCTCTCTGCTTTCCTGCGGACTCTATCCTCAAAAGAGCCTTTTTTCACTTTCGGCGCCCTCCGGTGGTAAAAAGACAAACGTCCAGCTTTTGCTGCCACAGCAAAGGTGCCAGCGGGGAAAAGTAATGCTGGTTCTCACTGCCTCCTGGAACCCTTTCAAATGCCACAGACAATTTGGCCCTCTCTGCTTTCCTGCGGACTCCATCCTCAAAAGCACCTGTTTTCGCTTTCGGCAGCCTCCGGAGCAAAGAAGACAAACGTCCAGCTTTTGCTGCCACAGCAAAGGTGCCAGCGGGGAAAAGTAATGCTGGTTCTCACTGCCTCCTGGAACTCTTTCAAATGCCACAGACAATTTGGCCCTCTCTGCTTTCCTGCGGACTCCATCCTCAAAAGCACCTGTTTTCGCTTTTGGATACCTCAGGAGCAAAAAAGACAAACGTCCAGCTTTTGCTGCCTCAGCAAAGGTGCCAGCGGGGAAAAGTAATGCTGGTTCTCACTGCCTCCTGGAACTCTTTCAAATGCCCCAGACAATTTGGCCCTCTCTGCTTTCCTGCGGACTCCATCCTCAAAAGAACCTGTTTTCGCTTTTGGAAATCTCAGGAGCAAAAAAGACAAACGTCCAGCTTTTGCTGCCACAGCAAAGGTGCCAGCGGGGAAAAGTAATGCTGGTTCTCACTGCCTCCTGGAACCCTTTCAAATGCCCCAGACAATTTGGCCCTCTCTGCTTTCCTGCGGACTCCATCCTCAAAAGCACCTGTTTTCGCTTTCGGCAGCCTCCGGAGCAAAAAAGAAAAACGTCCAGCTTTTGCTGCCACAGCAAAGGTGCCAGCGGGGAAAAGTAATGCTGGTTCTCACTGCCTCCTGGAACTCTTTCAAATGCCACAGACAATTTGGCCCTCTCTGCTTTCCTGCGGACTCCATCCTCAAAAGCACCTGTTTTCGCTTTCGGCAGCCTCGGGAGCAAAAAAGACAAACGTCCAGCTTTTGCTGCCACAGCAAAGGTGCCAGCGGGGAAAAGTGATGCTGGTCCTCATTGCCTCCTGGAACCTCTTCAAATGCCCCAGACAATTTGGCCCTCTCTGCTTTCCTGCGGACTCCATCCTCAAAAGCACCTTTTTTCGCTTTCGGCAACCTCAGGAGCAAAAAAGACAAACGTCCAGCTTTTGCTGCCACAGCAAAGGCGCCAGCGGGGAAAAGTGATGCTGGTTCTCACTGTCTCCTGGAACTCTTTCAAATGCCACAGACAATTTGGCCCTCTCTGCTTTCCTGCGGACTCCATCCTCAAAAGCACCTGTTTTCGCTTTCGGCAGCCTCCGGAGCAAAAAAGACAAACGTCCAGCTTTTGCTGCCACAGCAAAGGTGCCAGCGGGGAAAAGTAATGCTGGTTCTCACTGCCTCCTGGAACCCTTTCAAATGCCCCAGACAATTTGGCCCTCTCTGCTTTCCTGCGGACTCCATCCTCAAAAGCACCTTTTTTCGCTTTCGGCAACCTCCGGAGTAAAAAAGACAAACGTCCAGCTTTTGCTGCCACAGCAAAGGTGCCAGCGGGGAAAAGTAATGCTGGTTCTCACTGCCTCCTGGAACCCTTTTAAATGCCCCAGACAATTTGGCCCTCTCTGCTTTCCTGCGGACTCCATCCTCAAAAGCACCTGTTTTCGCTTTCGGCAACCTCCGGAGAAAAAAAGACAAACGTCCAGCTTTTGCTGCCACAGCAAAGGCGCCAGCGTGGAAAAGTAATGCTGGTTCTCACTGCCTCCTGGAACCTCTTCAAATGCCACAGACAATTTGGCCCTCTCTGCTTTCCTGCGGACTCCATCCTCAAAAGCACCTGTTTTCGCTTTCGGCAGCCTCCGGAGCAAAAAAGACAAACGTCCAGCTTTTGCTGCCACAGCAAAGGTGCCAGCGGGGAAAAGTAATGCTGGTTCTCACTGCCTCCTGGAACCCTTTAAAATGCCACAGACAATTTGGCCCTCTCTGCTTTCCTGTGGACTCCATCCTCAAAAGCACCTGTTTTCGCTTTCGGCAGCCTCCGGAGCAAAAAAGACAAACGTCCAGCTTTTGCTGCCACAGCAAAGGTGCCAGCGGGGAAAAGTAATGCTGGTTCTCACTGCCTCCTGGAACCCTTTCAAATGCCACAGACAATTTGGCCCTCTCTGCTTTCCTGCGGACTCTATCCTCAAAAGCGCCTTTTTTCACTTTCGGCGCCCTCCGGTGGTAAAAAGACAAACGTCCAGGTTTTGCTGCCACAGCAAAGGCACCAGCGGGGAAAAGTAATGCTGGTTCTCACTGCCTCCTGCAACCCTTTCAAATGCCACAGACAATTTGGCCCTCTCTGCTTTCCTGCGGACTCCATCCTCAAAAGCACCTTTTTTCGCTTTCGGCAACCTCCGGAGCAAAAAAGACAAACGTCCAGCTTTTGCTGCCACAGCAAAGGTGCCAGCGGGGAAAAGTAATGCTGGTTCTCACTGCCTCCTGGAACCTCTTCAAATGCCACAGACAATTTGGCCCTCTCTGCTTTACTGCGGACTCCATCCTCAAAAGCACCTGTTTTCGCTTTCGGCAGCCTCCGGAGCAAAAAAGACAAACGTCCAGCTTTTGCTGCCCAGCAAAGGTGCCAGCGGGGAAAAGTAATGCTGGTTCTCACTGCCTCCTGGAATCCTTTCAAATGCCCCAGACAATTTGGCCCTCTCTGCTTTCCTGCGGACTCCATCCTCAAAAGCACCTGTTTTCGCTTTCGGCAGCCTCCGGAGAAAAAAAGACAAACGTCCAGCTTTTGCTGCCACAGCAAAGGTGCCAGCGGGGAAAAGTAATGCTGGTTCTCACTGCCTCCTGGAACCCTTTCAAATGCCACAGACAATTTGGCCCTCTCTGCTTTCCTGCGGACTCTATCCTCAAAAGCGCCTTTTTTCACTTTCGGCGCCCTCCAGTGGTAAAAAGACAAACGTCCAGCTTTTGCTGCCACAGCAAAGGTGCCAGCGGGGAAAAGTAATGCTGGTTCTCACTGCCTCCTGGAACCCTTTCAAATGCCACAGACAATTTGGCCCTCTGTGCTTTCCTGCGGACTCCATCCTCAAAAGCACCTGTTTTCGCTTTCGGCAGCCTCCGGAGCAAAAAAGACAAACGTCCAGCTTTTGCTGCCTCAGCAAAGGTGCCAGCGGGGAAAAGTAATGCTGGTTCTCACTGCCTCCTGGAACTCTTTCAAATGCCCCAGACAATTTGGCCCTCTCTGCTTTCCTGCGGACTCCATCCTCAAAAGAACCTGTTTTCGCGTTTGGAAACCTCAGGAGCAAAAAAGACAAACGTCCAGCTTTTGCTGCCACAGCAAAGGTGCCAGCGGGGAAAAGTAATGCTGGTTCTCACTGCCTCCTGGAACCCTTTCAAATGCCCCAGACAATTTGGCCCTCTCTGCTTTCCTGCGGACTCCATCCTCAAAAGCACCTTTTTTCGCTTTCGGCAACCTCCGGAGCAAAAAAGACAAACGTCCAGCTTTTGCTGCCACAGAAAAGGTGCCAGCGGGGAAAAGTAATGCTGGTTCTCACTGCCTCCTGGAACTCTTTCAAATGCCCCAGACAATTTGGCCCTCTCTGCTTTCCTGCGGACTCCATCCTCAAAAGCACCTGTTTTCGCTTTCGGCAACCTCCGGAGCAAAAAAGAAAAACGTCCAGCTTTTGCTGCCACAGCAAAGGTGCCAGCGGTGAAAAGTAATGCTGGTTCTCACTGCCTCCTGGAACTCTTTCAAATGCCACAGACAATTTGGCCCTCTCTGCTTTCCTGCGGACTCCATCCTCAAAAGCACCTGTTTTCGCTTTCGGCAGCCTCCGGAGCAAAGAAGACAAACGTCCAGCTTTTGCTGCCACAGCAAAGGTGCCAGCGGGGAAAAGTGATGCTGGTCCTCATTGCCTCCTGGAACCTCTTCAAATGCTCCAGACAATTTGGCCCTCTGTGCTTTCCTGCGGACTCCATCCTCAAAAGCACCTTTTTTCGCTTTCGGCAACCTCTGGAGCAAAAAAGACAAACGTCCAGCTTTTGCTGCCACAGCAAAGGCGCCAGCGGGGAAAAGTAATGCTGGTTCTCACTGTCTCCTGGAACCCTTTCAAATGCCCCAGACAATTTGGCCCTCTATGCTTTCCTGCGGACTCCATCCTCAAAAGCACCTGTTTTCGCTTTCGGCAGCCTCCGGAGCAAAGAAGACAAACGTCCAGATTTTGCTGCCACAGCAAAGGTGCCAGCGGGGAAAAGTAATGCTGGTTCTCACTGCCTCCTGGAACCCTTTCAAATGCCACAGACAATTTGGCCCTCTCTGCTTTCCTGCGGACTCCATCCTCAAAAGCACCTGTTTTCGCTTTTGGATACCTCAGGAGCAAAAAAGACAAACGTCCAGCTTTTGCTGCCTCAGCAAAGGTGCCAGCGGGGAAAAGTAATGCTGGTTCTCACTGCCTCCTGGAACTCTTTCAAATGCCACAGACAATTTGGCCCTCTCTGCTTTCCTGCGGACTCCATCCTCAAAAGAACCTGTTTTCGCTTTTGGAAACCTCCGGAGCAAAAAAGACAAACGTCCAGCTTTTGCTGCCACAGCAAAGGTGCCAGCGGGGAAAAGTAATGCTGGTTCTCACTGCCTCCTGGAACCCTTTCAAATGCCACAGACAATTTGGCCCTCTCTGCTTTCCTGCGGACTCCATCCTCAAAAGCACCTTTTTTCGCTTTCGGCAAGCTCCGGAGCAAAAAAGACAAACGTCCAGCTTTTGCTGCCACAGCAAAGGTGCCAGCGGGGAAAAGTAATGCTGGTTCTCACTGCCTCCTGGAACCCTTTCAAATGCCACAGACAATTTGGCCCTCTCTGCTTTCCTGCGGACTCCATCCTCAAAAGCACCTGTTTTCGCTTTCGGCAGCCTCCGGAGCAAAGAAGACAAACGTCCAGCTTTTGCTGCCACAGCAAAGGTGCCAGCGGGGAAAAGTAATGCTGGTTCTCACTGCCTCCTGGAACTCTTTCAAATGCCCCAGACAATTTGGCCCTCTCTGCTTTCCTGCGGACTCCATCCTCAAAAGCACCTGTTTTCGCTTTCGGCAGCCTCCGGAGCAAAAAAGACAAACGTCCAGCTTTTGCTGCCACAGCAAAGGTGCCAGCGGGGAAAAGTGATGCTGGTCCTCATTGCCTCCTGGAACCTCTTCAAATGCCACAGACAATTTGGCCCTCTCTGCTTTCCTGCGGACTCCATCCTCAAAAGCACCTGTTTTCGCTTTCGGAAACCTCAGGAGCAAAAAAGACAAACGTCCAGCTTTTGCTGCCACAGCAAAGGCGCCAGCGGGGAAAAGTAATGCTGGTTCTCACTGTCTCCTGGAACTCTTTCAAATGCCCCAGACAATTTGGCCCTCTCTGCTTTCCTGCAGACTCCATCCTCAAAAGCACCTGTTTTCGCTTTCGGCAGCCTCCGGAGCAAAAAAGACAAACGTCCAGCTTTTGCTGCCACAGCAAAGGTGCCAGCGGGGAAAAGTAATGCTGGTTCTCACTGTCTCCTGGAACTCTTTCAAATGCCCCAGACAATTTGGCCCTCTCTGCTTTCCTGCAGACTCCATCCTCAAAAGCACCTGTTTTCGCTTTCAGCAGCCTCCGGAGCAAAAAAGACAAACGTCCAGCTTTTGCTGCCACAGCAAAGGTGCCAGCGGGGAAAAGTAATGCTGGTTCTCACTGCCTCCTGGAACCCTTTCAAATGCCACAGACAATTTGGCCCTCTCTGCTTTCCTGCGGACTCCATCCTCAAAAGCACCTGTTTTCGCTTTCGGCAGCCTCCGGAGCAAAAAAGACAAACGTCCAGCTTTTGCTGCCACAGCAAAGGTGCCAGCGGGGAAAAGTAATGCTGGTTCTCACTGCCTCCTGGAACTCTTTCAAATGCCACAGACAATTTGGCCCTCTCTGCTTTCCTGCGGACTCCATCCTCAAAAGAACCTGTTTTCGCTTTTGGAAACCTCCGGAGCAAAAAAGACAAACGTCCAGCTTTTGCTGCCACAGCAAAGGTGCCAGCGGGGAAAAGTAATGCTGGTTCTCACTGCCTCCTGGAACCCTTTCAAATGCCACAGACAATTTGGCCCTCTCTGCTTTCCTGCGGACTCCATCCTCAAAAGCACCTGTTTTCGCTTTTGGATACCTCAGGAGCAAAAAACAAACGTCCAGCTTTTGCTGCCACAGCAAAGGTGCCAGCGGGGAAAAGTAATGCTGGTTCTCACTGCCTCCTGGAACTCTTTCAAATGCCACAGACAATTTGGCCCTCTCTGCTTTCCTGCGGACTCCATCCTCAAAAGCACCTGTTTTCGCTTTCGGCAGCCTCCGGAGCAAAGAAGACAAACGTCCAGCTTTTGCTGCCACAGCAAAGGTGCCAGCGGGGAAAAGTAATGCTGGTTCTCACTGCCTCCTGGAACTCTTTCAAATGCCCCAGACAATTTGGCCCTCTCTGCTTTCCTGCGGACTCCATCCTCAAAAGCACCTGTTTTCGCTTTCGGCAGCCTCCGGAGCAAAAAAGACAAACGTCCAGCTTTTGCTGCCACAGCAAAGGTGCCAGCGGGGAAAAGTGATGCTGGTCCTCATTGCCTCCTGGAACCTCTTCAAATGCCACAGACAATTTGGCCCTCTCTGCTTTCCTGCGGACTCCATCCTCAAAAGCACCTTTTTTCGCTTTCGGCAACCTCCGGAGCAAAAAAGACAAACGTCCAGCTTTTGCTTCAACAGCAAAGGCGCCAGCGGGGAAAAGTAATGCTGGTTCTCACTTTCTCCTGGAACCCTTTCAAATGCCCCAGACAATTTGGCACTCTCTGCTTTCCTGCGGACTCCATCCTCAAAAGCACCTGTTTTCGCTTTCGGCAGCCTCCGGAGCAAAGAAGACAAACGTCCAGATTTTGCTGCCACAGCAAAGGTGCCAGCGGGGAAAAGTAATGCTGGTTCTCACTGCCTCCTGGAACCCTTTCAAATGCCCCAGACAATTTGGCCCTCTCTGCTTTCCTGCGGACTCCATCCTCAAAAGCACCTGTTTTCGCTTTTGGATACCTCAGGAGCAAAAAAGACAAACGTCCAGCTTTTGCTGCCTCAGCAAAGGTTCCAGCGGGGAAAAGTAATGCTGGTTCTCACTGCCTCCTGGAACTCTTTCAAATGCCACAGACAATTTGGCCCTCTCTGCTTTCCTGCGGACTCCATCCTCAAAAGAACCTGTTTTCGCTTTTGGAAACCTCCGGAGCAAAAAAGACAAACGTCCAGCTTTTGCTGCCACAGCAAAGGTGCCAGCAAGGAAAAGTAATGCTGGTTCTCTATGCCTCCTGGAACCCTTTCAAATGCCCCAGACAATTTGGCCCTCTCTGCTTTCCTGCGGACTCCATCCTCAAAAGCACCTTTTTGCGCTTTCGGCAACCTCCGGAGCAAAAAAGACAAACGTCCAGCTTTTGCTGCCACAGCAAAGGTGCCAGCGGGGAAAAGTAATGCTGGTTCTCACTGCCTCCTGGAACCCTTTCAAATGCCACAGACAATTTGGCCCTCTCTGCTTTCCTGCGGACTCCATCCTCAAAAGCACCTGTTTTCGCTTTCGGCAGCCTCCGGAGCAAAGAAGACAAACGTCCAGCTTTTGCTGCCACAGCAAAGGTGCCAGCGGGGAAAAGTAATGCTGGTTCTCACTGCCTCCTGGAACTCTTTCAAATGCCCCAGACAATTTGGCCCTCTCTGCTTTCCTGCGGACTCCATCCTCAAAAGCACCTGTTTTCGCTTTCGGCAGCCTCCGGAGCAAAAAAGACAAACGTCCAGCTTTTGCTGCCACGGCAAAGGTGCCAGCGGGGAAAAGTGATGCTGGTCCTCATTGCCTCCTGGAACCTCTTCAAATGCCACAGACAATTTGGCCCTCTCTTCTTTCCTGCGGACTCCATCCTCAAAAGCACCTGTTTTCGCTTTCGGCAACCTCCGGAGCAAAAAAGACAAACGTCCAGCTTTTGCTGCCACAGCAAAGGTGCCAGCGGGGAAAAGTAATGCTGGTTCTCACTGCCTCCTGCAACCCTTTCAAATGCCCCAGACAATTTGGCCCTCTCTGCTTTCCTGCGGACTCCATCCTCAAAAGCACCTGTTTTCGCTTTCGGCAGCCTCCGGTGGTAAAAAGACAAACGTCCAGCTTTTGCTGCCACAGCAAAGGTGCCAGCGGGGAAAAGTAATGCTGGTTCTCACTGCCTCCTGGAACCCTTTCAAATGCCCCAGACAATTTGGCCCTTTCTGCTTTCCTGCGGACTCTATCCTCAAAAGCGCCTTTTTTCACTTTCGGCGCCCTCCGGTGGTAAAAAGACAAACGTCCAGGTTTTGCTGCCACAGCAAAGGCGCCAGCGGGGAAAAGTGATGCTGGTCCTCATTGCCTCCTGGAACTCTTTCAAATGCCACAGACAATTTGGCCCTCTCTGCTTTCCTGCGGACTCCATCCTCAAAAGCACCTGTTTTCGCTTTCGGCAACCTCCGGAGCAAAAAAAACAAACGTCCAGCTTTTGCTGCCACAGCAAAGGTGCCAGCGGGGAAAAGTAATGCTGGTTCTCACTGCCTCCTGGAACCTCTTCAAATGCCACAGACAATTTGGCCCTCTCTGCTTTCCTGCGGACTCCATCCTCAAAAGCACCTGTTTTCGCTTTCGGCAACCTCCGGAGCAAAAAAGACAAACGTCCAGCTTTTGCTGCCACAGCAAAGGTGCCAGCGGGGAAAAGTAATGCTGGTTCTCACTGCCTCCTGGAACCTCTTCAAATGCCACAGACAATTTGGCCCTCTCTGCTTTCCTGCGGACTCCATCCTCAAAAGCACCTGTTTTCGCTTTCGGCAGCCTCCGGAGCAAAAAAGACAAACGTCCAGCTTTTGCTGCCACAGCAAAGGTGCCAGCGGGGAAAAGTAATGCTGGTTCTCACTGCCTCCTGGAACCCTTTCAAATGCCCCAGACAATTTGGCCCTCTCTGCTTTCCTGCGGACTCCATCCTCAAAAGCACCTGTTTTCGCTTTTGGATACCTCAGGAGCAAAAAAGACAAACGTCCAGCTTTTGCTGCCTCAGCAAAGGTTCCAGCGGGGAAAAGTAATGCTGGTTCTCACTGCCTCCTGGAACTCTTTCAAATGCCACAGACAATTTGGCCCTCTCTGCTTTCCTGCGGACTCCATCCTCAAAAGAACCTGTTTTCGCTTTTGGAAACCTCCGGAGCAAAAAAGACAAACGTCCAGCTTTTGCTGCCACAGCAAAGGTGCCAGCGGGGAAAAGTAATGCTGGTTCTCACTGCCTCCTGGAACCCTTTCAAATGCCCCAGACAATTTGGCCCTCTCTGCTTTCCTGCGGACTCCATCCTCAAAAGCACCTTTTTTCGCTTTCGGCAACCTCCGGAGCAAAAAAGACAAACGTCCAGCTTTTGCTGCCACAGCAAAGGTGCCAGCGGGGAAAAGTAATGCTGGTTCTCACTGCCTCCTGGAACCCTTTCAAATGCCACAGACAATTTGGCCCTCTCTGCTTTCCTGCGGACTCCATCCTCAAAAGCACCTGTTTTCGCTTTCGGCAGCCTCCGGAGCAAAGAAGACAAACGTCCAGCTTTTGCTGCCACAGCAAAGGTGCCAGCGGGGAAAAGTAATGCTGGTTCTCACTGCCTCCTGGAACTCTTTCAAATGCCCCAGACAATTTGGCCCTCTCTGCTTTCCTGCGGACTCCATCCTCAAAAGCACCTGTTTTCGCTTTCGGCAGCCTCCGGAGCAAAAAAGACAAACGTCCAGCTTTTGCTGCCACGGCAAAGGTGCCAGCGGGGAAAAGTGATGCTGGTCCTCATTGCCTCCTGGAACCTCTTCAAATGCCACAGACAATTTGGCCCTCTCTGCTTTCCTGCGGACTCCATCCTCAAAAGCACCTGTTTTCGCTTTCGGCAACCTCCGGAGCAAAAAAGACAAACGTCCAGCTTTTGCTGCCACAGCAAAGGTGCCAGCGGGGAAAAGTAATGCTGGTTCTCACTGCCTCCTGCAACCCTTTCAAATGCCCCAGACAATTTGGCCCTCTCTGCTTTCCTGCGGACTCCATCCTCAAAAGCACCTGTTTTCGCTTTCGGCAGCCTCCGGAGCAAAAAAGACAAACGTCCAGCTTTTGCTGCCACAGCAAAGGTGCCAGCGGGGAAAAGTAATGCTGGTTCTCACTGCCTCCTGGAACCTCTTCAAATGCCACAGACAATTTGGCCCTCTCTGCTTTCCTGAGGACTCCATCCTCAAAAGCACCTGTTTTCGCTTTCGGCAGCCTCCGGAGCAAAAAAGACAAACGTCCAGCTTTTGCTGCCACAGCAAAGGTGCCAGCGGGGAAAAGTAATGCTGGTTCTCACTGCCTCCTGGAACCCTTTCAAATGCCCCAGACAATTTGGCCCTCTCTGCTTTCCTGCGGACTCTATCCTCAAAAGCGCCTTTTTTCACTTTCGGCGCCCTCCGGTGGTAAAAAGACAAACGTCCAGGTTTTGCTGCCACAGCAAAGGCGCCAGCGGGGAAAAGTGATGCTGGTCCTCATTGCCTCCTGGAACTCTTTCAAATGCCCCAGACAATTTGGCCCTCTCTGCTTTCCTGCGGACTCCATCCTCAAAAGCACCTGTTTTCGCTTTCGGCAACCTCCGGAGCAAAAAAGACAAACGTCCAGCTTTTGCTGCCACAGCAAAGGTGCCAGCGGGGAAAAGTAATGCTGGTTCTCACTGCCTCCTGGAACCTCTTCAAATGCCACAGACAATTTGGCCCTCTCTGCTTTCCTGCGGACTCCATCCTCAAAAGCACCTAGTTTTCGCTTTCGGCAGCCTCCGGAGCAAAGAAGACAAACGTCCAGAATTTGCTGCCACAGCAAAGGTGCCAGCGGGGAAAAGTAATGCTGGTTCTCACTGCCTCCTGGAACCCTTTCAAATGCCCCAGACAATTTGGCCCTCTCTGCTTTCCTGCGGACTCTATCCTCAAAAGCGCCTTTTTTCACTTTCGGCGCCCTCCGGTGGTAAAAAGACAAACGTCCAGGTTTTGCTGCCACAGCAAAGGTGCCAGCGGGGAAAAGTAATGCTGGTTCTCACTGCCTCCTGGAACCCTTTCAAATGCCCCAGACAATTTGGCCCTCTCTGCTTTCCTGCGGACTCCATCCTCAAAAGCACCTGTTTTCGCTTTCGGCAGCCTCCGGAGCAAAGAAGACAAACGTCCAGCTTTTGCTGCCACAGCAAAGGTGCCAGCGGGGAAAAGTAATGCTGGTTCTCACTGCCTCCTGGAACTCTTTCAAATGCCCCAGACAATTTGGCCCTCTCTGCTTTCCTGCGGACTCCATCCTCAAAAGCACCTGTTTTCGCTTTCGGCAGCCTCCGGAGCAAAAAAGACAAACGTCCAGCTTTTGCTGCCACGGCAAAGGTGCCAGCGGGGAAAAGTGATGCTGGTCCTCATTGCCTCCTGGAACCTCTTCAAATGCCACAGACAATTTGGCCCTCTCTGCTTTCCTGCGGACTCCATCCTCAAAAGCACCTGTTTTCGCTTTCAGCAACCTCCGGAGCAAAAAAGACAAACGTCCAGCTTTTGCTGCCACAGCAAAGGTGCCAGCGGGGAAAAGTAATGCTGGTTCTCACTGCCTCCTGCAACCCTTTCAAATGCCACAGACAATTTGGCCCTCTCTGCTTTCCTGCGGACTCCATCCTCAAAAGCACCTGTTTTCGCTTTCGGCAGCCTCCGGAGCAAAAAAGACAAACGTCCAGCTTTTGCTGCCACAGCAAAGGTGCCAGCGGGGAAAAGTAATGCTGGTTCTCACTGCCTCCTGGAACCTCTTCAAATGCCACAGACAATTTGGCCCTCTCTGCTTTCCTGAGGACTCCATCCTCAAAAGCACCTGTTTTCGCTTTCGGCAGCCTCCGGAGCAAAAAAGACAAACGTCCAGCTTTTGCTGCCACAGCAAAGGTGCCAGCGGGGAAAAGTAATGCTGGTTCTCACTGCCTCCTGGAACCCTTTCAAATGCCCCAGACAATTTGGCCCTCTCTGCTTTCCTGCGGACTCTATCCTCAAAAGCGCCTTTTTTCACTTTCGGCGCCCTCCGGTGGTAAAAAGACAAACGTCCAGGTTTTGCTGCCACAGCAAAGGCGCCAGCGGGGAAAAGTGATGCTGGTCCTCATTGTCTCCTGGAACTCTTTCAAATGCCAACAGACAATTTGGCCCTCTCTGCTTTCCTGCGGACTCCATCCTCAAAAGCACCTGTTTTCGCTTTCGGCAACCTCCGGAGCAAAAAAGACAAACGTCCAGCTTTTGCTGCCACAGCAAAGGTGCCAGCGGGGAAAAGTAATGCTGGTTCTCACTGCCTCCTGGAACCTCTTCAAATGCCACAGACAATTTGGCCCTCTCTGCTTTCCTGCGGACTCCATCCTCAAAAGCACTAGTTTTCGCTTTCGGCAGCCTCCGGAGCAAAAAAGACAAACGTCCAGCTTTTGCTGCCACAGCAAAGGTGCCAGCGGGGAAAAGTAATGCTGGTTCTCACTGCCTCCTGGAACTCTTTCAAATGCCACAGACAATTTGGCCCTCTCTGCTTTCCTGCGGACTCCATCCTCAAAAGCACCTGTTTTCGCTTTCGGCAGCCTCCGGAGCAAAAAAGACAAACGTCCAGCTTTTGCTGCCACAGCAAAGGTGCCAGCGGGGAAAAGTAATGCTGGTTCTCACTGCCTCCTGGAACCCTTTCAAATGCCACAGACAATTTGGCCCTCTCTGCTTTCCTGCGGACTCCATCCTCAAAAGCACCTGTTTTCGCTTTCGGCAGCCTCCGGAGCAAAAAAGACAAACGTCCAGCTTTTGCTGCCACAGCAAAGGTGGCAGCGGGGAAAAGTAATGCTGGTTCTCACTGCCTCCTGGAACCCTTTCAAATGCCCCAGACAATTTGGCCCTCTCTGCTTTCCTGCGGACTCTATCCTCAAAAGCGCCTTTTTTCACTTTCGCCGCCCTCCGGTGGTAAAAAGACAAACGTCCAGGTTTTGCTGCCACAGCAAAGGCGCCAGCGGGGAAAAGTGATGCTGGTCCTCATTGCCTCCTGGAACTCTTTCAAATGCCACAGACAATTTGGCCCTCTCTGCTTTCCTGCGGACTCCATCCTCAAAAGCACCTGTTTTCGCTTTCGGCAACCTCCGGAGCAAAAAAGACAAACGTCCAGCTTTTGCTGCCACAGCAAAGGTGCCAGCGGGGAAAAGTAATGCTGGTTCTCACTGCCTCCTGGAACCTCTTCAAATGCCACAGACAATTTGGCCCTCTCTGCTTTCCTGCGGACTCCATCCTCAAAAGCACTAGTTTTCGCTTTCGGCAGCCTCCGGAGCAAGAAGACAAACGTCCAGAATTTGCTGCCACAGCAAAGGTGCCAGCGGGGAAAAGTAATGCTGGTTCTCACTGCCTCCTGGAACCCTTTCAAAAGCCACAGACAATTTGGCCCTCTCTGCTTTCCTGCGGACTCCATCCTCAAAAGCACCTGTTTTCGCTTTCGGCAACCTCCGGAGCAAAAAAGACAAACGTCCAGCTTTTGCTGCCACAGCAAAGGTGCCAGCGTGGAAAAGTAATGCTGGTTCTCACTGCCTCCTGGAACCTCTTCAAATGCCCCACACAATTTGGCCCTCTCTGCTTTCCTGCGGACTCCATCCTCAAAAGCACCTGTTTTCGCTTTCGGCAGCCTCCGGAGCAAAAAAGACAAACGTCCAGCTTTTGCTGCCACAGCAAAGGTGCCAGCGGGGAAAAGTAATGCTGGTTCTCACTGCCTCCTGGAACTCTTTCAAATGCCCCAGACAATTTGGCCCTGTCTGCTTTCCTGCGGACTCCATCCTCAAAAGCACCTGTTTTCGCTTTCGGCAGCCTCCGGAGCAAAAAAGACAAACGTCCAGCTTTTGCTGCCACAGCAAAGGTGCCAGCGGGGAAAAGTAATGCTGGTTCTCACTGCCTCCTGGAACCCTTTCAAATGCCCCAGACAATTTGGCCCTCTCTGCTTTCCTGCGGACTCCATCCTCAAAAGCACCTTTTTTCGCTTTCGGCAACCTCCGGAGCAAAAAAGACAAACGTCCAGCTTTTGCTGCCACAGCAAAGGTGCCAGCGGGGAAAAGTAATGCTGGTTCTCACTGCCTCCTGGAACCTCTTCAAATGCCACAGACAATTTGGCCCTCTCTGCTTTCCTGCGGACTCCATCCTCAAAAGCACCTGTTTTCGCTTTCGGCAGCCTCCGGAGCAAAGAAGACAAACGTCCAGAATTTGCTGCCACAGCAAAGGTGCCAGCGGGGAAAAGTAATGCTGGTTCTCAGTGCCTCCTGCAACCCTTTAAAATGACACAGACAATTTGGCCCTCTCTGCTTTCCTGCGGACTCCATCCTCAAAAGCACCTGTTTTCGCTTTCAGCAACCTCCGGAGCAAAAAAGACAAACGTCCAGCTTTTGCTGCCACAGCAAAGGTGCCAGCGTGGAAAAGTAATGCTGGTTCTCACTGCCTCCTGGAACCTCTTCAAATGCCACAGACAATTTGGCCCTCTCTGCTTTCCTGCGGACTCCATCCTCAAAAGCACCTGTTTTCGCTTTCGGCAACCTCCGGAGCAAAAAAGACAAACGTCCAGCTTTTGCTGCCACAGCAAAGGTGCCAGCGGGGAAAAGTAATGCTGGTTCTCACTGCCTCCTGGAACCTCTTCAAATGCCCCACACAATTTGGCCCTCTCTGCTTTCCTGCGGACTCCATCCTCAAAAGCACCTGTTTTCGCTTTCGGCAGCCTCCGGAGCAAAAAGACAAACGTCCAGGTTTTGCTGCCACAGCAAAGGTGCCAGCGGGGAAAAGTAATGCTGGTTCTCACTGCCTCCTTGGAACCCTTTCAAATGCCACAGACAATTTGGCCCTCTCTGCTTTCCTGCGGACTCCATCCTCAAAAGCACCTGTTTTCGCTTTCGGCAGCCTCCGGAGAAAAAAAGACAAACGTCCAGCTTTGCTGCCACAGCAAAGGTGGCAGCGGGGAAAAGTAATGCTGGTTCTCACTGCCTCCTGGAACCCTTTCAAATGCCCCAGACAATTTGGCCCTCTCTGCTTTCCTGCGGACTCCATCCTCAAAAGCGCCTTTTTCACTTTCGGCGCCCTCCGGTGGTAAAAGACAAACGTCCAGGTTTTGCTGCCACAGCAAAGGCGCCAGCGGCGAAAAGTGATGCTGGTCCTCATTGCCTCCTGGAACTCTTTCAAATGCCACAGACAATTTGGCCCTCTCTGCTTTCCTGCGGACTCCATCCTCAAAAGCACCTGTTTTCGCTTTCGGCAGCCTCCGGAGCAAAAAGACAAACGTCCAGCTTTTGCTGCCACAGCAAAGGTGCCAGCGGGGAAAAGTAATGCTGGTTCTCACTGCCTCCTGGAACTCTTTCAAATGCCCCAGACAATTTGGCCCTCTCTGCTTTCCTGCGGACTCCATCCTCAAAAGCACCTTTTTTCGCTTTCGGCAGCCTCCGGAGCAAAAAAGACAAACGTCCAGCTTTTGCTGCCACAGCAAAGGTGCCAGCGGGGAAAAGTAATGCTGGTTCTCACTGCCTCCTGGAACCCTTTCAAATGCCACAGACAATTTGGCCCTCTCTGCTTTCCTGCGGACTCCATCCTCAAAAGCACCTGTTTTCGCTTTCGGCAGCCTCCGGAGTAAAAAAGACAAACGTCCAGCTTTTGCTGCCACAGCAAAGGTGCCAGCGGGGAAAAGTAATGCTGGTTCTCACTGCCTCCTGGAACTCTTTCAAATGCCACAGACAATTTGGCCCTCTCTGCTTTCCTGCGGACTCCATCCTCAAAAGCACCTGTTTTCGCTTTCGGCAGCCTCCGGAGCAAAAAAGACAAACGTCCAGCTTTTGCTGCCCAGCATAGGTGCCAGCGGGGAAAAGTAATGCTGGTTCTCACTGCCTCCTGGAACCCTTTCAAATGCCCCAGACAATTTGGCCCTCTCTGCTTTCCTGCGGACTCCATCCTCAAAAGCACCTGTTTTCGCTTTCGGCAGCCTCCGGAGCAAAAAAGACAAACGTCCAGCTTTTGCTGCCACAGCAAAGGTGCCAGCGGGGAAAAGTAATGCTGGTTCTCACTGCCTCCTGGAACCCTTTCATATGCCCCAGACAATTTGGCCCTCTCTGCTTTCCTGCGGACTCTATCCTCAAAAGCGCCTTTTTTCACTTTCGGCGCCCTCCGGTGGTAAAAAGACAAACGTCCAGGTTTTGCTGCCACAGCAAAGGTGCCAGCGGGGAAAAGTGATGCTGGTCCTCATTGCCTCCTGGAACTCTTTCAAATGCCCCAGACAATTTGGCCCTCTCTGCTTTCCTGCGGACTCCATCCTCAAAAGCACCTTTTTTCGCTTTCGGCAACCTCCGGAGCAAAAAAGACAAACGTCCAGCTTTTGCTGCCTCAGCAAAGGTGCCAGCGGGGAAAAGTAATGCTGGTTCTCACTGCCTCCTGGAACTCTTTCAAATGCCCCAGACAATTTGTCCCTCTCTGCTTTCCTGCGGACTCCATCCTCAAAAGCACCTGTTTTCGCTTTCGGCAGCCTCCGGAGCAAAAAAGACAAACGTCCAGCTTTTGCTGCCACAGCAAAGGTGCCAGCGGGGAAAAGTAATGCTGGTTCTCACTGCCTCCTGGAACCCTTTCAAATGCCCCAGACAATTTGGCCCTCTCTGCTTTCCTGCGGACTCCATCCTCAAAAGCACCTGTTTTCGCTTTCGGCAGCCTCCGGAGCAAAGAAGACAAACGTCCAGCTTTTGCTGCCACAGCAAAGGTGCCAGCGGGGAAAAGTAATGCTGGTTCTCACTGCCTCCTGCAACCCTTTAAAATGCCACAGACAATTTGGCCCTCTCTGCTTTCCTGCGGACTCCATCCTCACAAGCACCTGTTTTCGCTTTCGGCAACCTCCGGAGCAAAAAAGACAAACGTCCAGCTTTTGCTGCCACAGCAAAGGCGCCAGCGTGGAAAAGTAATGCTGGTTCTCACTGCCTCCTGGAACCTCTTCAAATGCCACAGACAATTTGGCCCTCTCTGCTTTCCTGCGGACTCCATCCTCAAAAGCACCTGTTTTCGCTTTCGGCAGCCTCCGGAGCAAAAAATACAAACGTCCAGGTTTTGCTGCCACAGCAAAGGCGCCAGAGGGGAAAAGTGATGCTGGTCCTCATTGCCTCCTGGAACTCTTTCAAATGCCACAGACAATTTGGCCCTCTCTGCTTTCCTGCGGACTCCATCCTCAAAAGCACCTGTTTTCGCTTTCGGCAGCCTCCGGAGCAAAAAAGACAAACGTCCAGCTTTTGCTGCCACAGCAAAGGTGCCAGCGGGGAAAAGTAATGCTGGTTCTCACTGCCTCCTGGAACTCTTTCAAATGCCCCAGACAATTTGGCCCTCTCTGCTTTCCTGCGGACTCCATCCTCAAAAGCACCTTTTTTCGCTTTCGGCAGCCTCCGGAGCAAAAAGACAAACGTCCAGCTTTTGCTGCCACAGCAAAGGTGCCAGCGGGGAAAAGTAATGCTGGTTCTCACTGCCTCCTGGAACCCTTTCAAATGCCCCAGACAATTTGGCCCTCTCTGCTTTCCTGCGGACTCCATCCTCAAAAGCACCTGTTTTCGCTTTCGGCAGCCTCCGGAGCAAAAAAGACAAACGTCCAGCTTTTGCTGCCCAGCAAAGGTGCCAGCGGGGAAAAGTAATGCTGGTTCTCACTGCCTCCTGGAACTCTTTCAAATGCCCCAGACAATTTGGCCCTCTCTGCTTTCCTGCGGACTCCATCCTCAAAAGCACCTGTTTTCGCTTTCGGCAACCTCCGGAGCAAAAAAGACAAACGTCCAGCTTTTGCTGCCACAGCAAAGGTGCCAGCGGGGAAAAGTAATGCTGGTTCTCACTGCCTCCTGGAACCTCTTCAAATGCCCCACACAATTTGGCCCTCTCTGCTTTCCTGCGGACTCCATCCTCAAAAGCACCTGTTTTCGCTTTCGGCAGCCTCCGGAGCAAAAAAGACAAACGTCCAGCTTTTGCTGCCACAGCAAAGGTGCCAGCGGGGAAAAGTAATGCTGGTTCTCACTGCCTCCTGGAACCCTTTCAAATGCCACAGACAATTTGGCCCTCTCTGCTTTCCTGCGGACTCCATCCTCAAAAGCACCTGTTTTCGCTTTCGGCAGCCTCCGGAGAAAAAAAGACAAACGTCCAGCTTTTGCTGCCACAGCAAAGGTGGCAGCGGGGAAAAGTAATGCTGGTTCTCACTGCCTCCTGGAACCCTTTCAAATGCCCCAGACAATTTGGCCCTCTCTGCTTTCCTGCGGACTCCATCCTCAAAAGCGCCTTTTTTCACTTTCGGCGCCCTCCGGTGGTAAAAAGACAAACGTCCAGGTTTTGCTGCCACAGCAAAGGGGCCAGCGGCGAAAAGTGATGCTGGTCCTCATTGCCTCCTGGAACTCTTTCAAATGCCACAGACAATTTGGCCCTCTCTGCTTTCCTGCGGACTCCATCCTCAAAAGCACCTGTTTTCGCTTTCGGCAGCCTCCGGAGCAAAAAAGACAAACGTCCAGCTTTTGCTGCCACAGCAAAGGTGCCAGCGGGGAAAAGTAATGCTGGTTCTCACTGCCTCCTGGAACTCTTTCAAATGCCCCAGACAATTTGGCCCTCTCTGCTTTCCTGCGGACTCCATCCTCAAAAGCACCTTTTTTCGCTTTCGGCAGCCTCCGGAGCAAAAAAGACAAACGTCCAGCTTTTGCTGCCACAGCAAAGGTGCCAGCGGGGAAAAGTAATGCTGGTTCTCACTGCCTCCTGGAACCCTTTCAAATGCCACAGACAATTTGGCCCTCTCTGCTTTCCTGCGGACTCCATCCTCAAAAGCACCTGTTTTCGCTTTCGGCAGCCTCCGGAGAAAAAAAGACAAACGTCCAGCTTTTGCTGCCCAGCAAAGGTGCCAGCGGGGAAAAGTAATGCTGGTTCTCACTGCCTCCTGGAACTCTTTCAAATGCCCCAGACAATTTGGCCCTCTCTGCTTTCCTGCGGACTCCATCCTCAAAAGCACCTGTTTTCGCTTTCGGCAGCCTCCGGAGTAAAAAAGACAAACGTCCAGCTTTTGCTGCCACAGCAAAGGTGCCAGCGGGGAAAAGTAATGCTGGTTCTCACTGCCTCCTGGAACTCTTTCAAATGCCACAGACAATTTGGCCCTCTCTGCTTTCCTGCGGACTCCATCCTCAAAAGCACCTGTTTTCGCTTTCGGCAGCCTCCGGAGCAAAAAAGACAAACGTCCAGCTTTTGCTGCCCAGCATAGGTGCCAGCGGGGAAAAGTAATGCTGGTTCTCACTGCCTCCTGGAACCCTTTCAAATGCCCCAGACAATTTGGCCCTCTCTGCTTTCCTGCGGACTCCATCCTCAAAAGCACCTGTTTTCGCTTTCGGCAGCCTCCGGAGCAAAAAAGACAAACGTCCAGCTTTTGCTGCCACAGCAAAGGTGCCAGCGGGGAAAAGTAATGCTGGTTCTCACTGCCTCCTGGAACCCTTTCATATGCCCCAGACAATTTGGCCCTCTCTGCTTTCCTGCGGACTCTATCCTCAAAAGCGCCTTTTTTCACTTTCGGCGCCCTCCGGTGGTAAAAAGACAAACGTCCAGGTTTTGCTGCCACAGCAAAGGTGCCAGCGGGGAAAAGTGATGCTGGTCCTCATTGCCTCCTGGAACTCTTTCAAATGCCCCAGACAATTTGGCCCTCTCTGCTTTCCTGCGGACTCCATCCTCAAAAGCACCTTTTTTCGCTTTCGGCAACCTCCGGAGCAAAAAAGACAAACGTCCAGCTTTTGCTGCCTCAGCAAATGTGCCAGCGGGGAAAAGTAATGCTGGTTCTCACTGCCTCCTGGAACTCTTTCAAATGCCCCAGACAATTTGTCCCTCTCTGCTTTCCTGCGGACTCCATCCTCAAAAGCACCTGTTTTCGCTTTCGGCAGCCTCCGGAGCAAAAAAGACAAACGTCCAGCTTTTGCTGCCACAGCAAAGGTGCCAGCGGGGAAAAGTAATGCTGGTTCTCACTGCCTCCTGGAACCCTTTCAAATGCCCCAGACAATTTGGCCCTCTCTGCTTTCCTGCGGACTCCATCCTCAAAAGCACCTGTTTTCGCTTTCGGCAGCCTCCGGAGCAAAGAAGACAAACGTCCAGCTTTTGCTGCCACAGCAAAGGTGCCAGCGGGGAAAAGTAATGCTGGTTCTCACTGCCTCCTGCAACCCTTTAAAATGCCACAGACAATTTGGCCCTCTCTGCTTTCCTGCGGACTCCATCCTCACAAGCACCTGTTTTCGCTTTCGGCAACCTCCGGAGCAAAAAAGACAAACGTGCAGCTTTTGCTGCCACAGCAAAGGCGCCAGCGGGGAAAAGTAATGCTGGTTCTCACTGCCTCCTGGAACCTCTTCAAATGCCACAGACAATTTGGCCCTCTCTGCTTTCCTGCGGACTCCATCCTCAAAAGCACCTGTTTTCGCTTTCGGCAGCCTCCGGAGCAAAAAATACAAACGTCCAGGTTTTGCTGCCACAGCAAAGGCGCCAGAGGGGAAAAGTGATGCTGGTCCTCATTGCCTCCTGGAACTCTTTCAAATGCCACAGACAATTTGGCCCTCTCTGCTTTCCTGCGGACTCCATCCTCAAAAGCACCTGTTTTCGCTTTCGGCAGCCTCCGGAGCAAAAAAGACAAACGTCCAGCTTTTGCTGCCACAGCAAAGGTGCCAGCGGGGAAAAGTAATGCTGGTTCTCACTGCCTCCTGGAACTCTTTCAAATGCCCCAGACAATTTGGCCCTCTCTGCTTTCCTGCGGACTCCATCCTCAAAAGCACCTTTTTTCGCTTTCGGCAGCCTCCGGAGCAAAAAGACAAACGTCCAGCTTTTGCTGCCACAGCAAAGGTGCCAGCGGGGAAAAGTAATGCTGGTTCTCACTGCCTCCTGGAACCCTTTCAAATGCCACAGACAATTTGGCCCTCTCTGCTTTCCTGCGGACTCCATCCTCAAAAGCACCTGTTTTCGCTTTCGGCAGCCTCCGGAGCAAAAAAGACAAACGTCCAGCTTTTGCTGCCACAGCAAAGGTGCCAGCGGGGAAAAGTAATGCTGGTTCTCACTGCCTCCTGGAACTCTTTCAAATGCCCCAGACAATTTGGCCCTCTCTGCTTTCCTGCGGACTCCATCCTCAAAAGCACCTGTTTTCGCTTTCGGCAGCCTCCGGAGTAAAAAAGACAAACGTCCAGCTTTTGCTGCCACAGCAAAGGTGCCAGCGGGGAAAAGTAATGCTGGTTCTCACTGCCTCCTGGAACTCTTTCAAATGCCACAGACAATTTGGCCCTCTCTGCTTTCCTGCGGACTCCATCCTCAAAAGCACCTGTTTTCGCTTTCGGCAGCCTCCGGAGCAAAAAAGACAAACGTCCAGCTTTTGCTGCCCAGCAAAGGTGCCAGCGGGGAAAAGTAATGCTGGTTCTCACTGCCTCCTGGAACCCTTTCAAATGCCCCAGACAATTTGGCCCTCTCTGCTTTCCTGCGGACTCCATCCTCAAAAGCACCTGTTTTCGCTTTCGGCAGCCTCCGGAGCAAAAAAGACAAACGTCCAGCTTTTGCTGCCACAGCAAAGGTGCCAGCGGGGAAAAGTAATGCTGGTTCTCACTGCCTCCTGGAACCCTTTCATATGCCCCAGACAATTTGGCCCTCTCTGCTTTCCTGCGGACTCTATCCTCAAAAGCGCCTTTTTTCACTTTCGGCGCCCTCCGGTGGTAAAAAGACAAACGTCCAGGTTTTGCTGCCACAGCAAAGGTGCCAGCGGGGAAAAGTGATGCTGGTCCTCATTGCCTCCTGGAACTCTTTCAAATGCCCCAGACAATTTGGCCCTCTCTGCTTTCCTGCGGACTCCATCCTCAAAAGCACCTTTTTTCGCTTTCGGCAACCTCCGGAGCAAAAAAGACAAACGTCCAGCTTTTGCTGCCTCAGCAAATGTGCCAGCGGGGAAAAGTAATGCTGGTTCTCACTGCCTCCTGGAACTCTTTCAAATGCCACAGACAATTTGGCCCTCTCTGCTTTCCTGCGGACTCCATCCTCAAAAGCACCTGTTTTCGCTTTCGGCAGCCTCCGGAGCAAAAAAGACAAACGTCCAGCTTTTGCTGCCACAGCAAAGGTGCCAGCGGGGAAAAGTAATGCTGGTTCTCACTGCCTCCTGGAACCCTTTCAAATGCCCCAGACAATTTGGCCCTCTCTGCTTTCCTGCGGACTCCATCCTCAAAAGCACCTGTTTTCGCTTTCGGCAGCCTCCGGAGCAAAGAAGACAAACGTCCAGCTTTTGCTGCCACAGCAAAGGTGCCAGCGGGGAAAAGTAATGCTGGTTCTCACTGCCTCCTGCAACCCTTTAAAATGCCACAGACAATTTGGCCCTCTCTGCTTTCCTGCGGACTCCATCCTCACAAGCACCTGTTTTCGCTTTCGGCAACCTCCGGAGCAAAAAAGACAAACGTCCAGCTTTTGCTGCCACAGCAAAGGCGCCAGCGTGGAAAAGTAATGCTGGTTCTCACTGCCTCCTGGAACCTCTTCAAATGCCACAGACAATTTGGCCCTCTCTGCTTTCCTGCGGACTCCATCCTCAAAAGCACCTGTTTTCGCTTTCGGCAGCCTCCGGAGCAAAAAATACAAACGTCCAGGTTTTGCTGCCACAGCAAAGGCGCCAGCGGGGAAAAGTGATGCTGGTCCTCATTGCCTCCTGGAACTCTTTCAAATGCCACAGACAATTTGGCCCTCTCTGCTTTCCTGCGGACTCCATCCTCAAAAGCACCTGTTTTCGCTTTCGGCAGCCTCCGGAGCAAAAAAGACAAACGTCCAGCTTTTGCTGCCACAGCAAAGGTGCCAGCGGGGAAAAGTAATACTTGTTCTCACTGCCTCCTGCAACCCTTTCAAATGCCACAGACAATTTGGCCCTCTCTGCTTTCCTGCGGACTCCATCCTCAAAAGCACCTGTTTTCGCTTTCGGCAGCCTCCGGAGCAAAAAAGACAAACGTCCAGCTTTTGCTGCCCAGCAAAGGTGCCAGCGGGGAAAAGTAATGCTGGTTCTCACTGCCTCCTGGAACCCTTTCAAATGCCCCAGACAATTTGGCCCTCTCTGCTTTCCTGCGGACTCCATCCTCAAAAGCACCTGTTTTCGCTTTCGGCAGCCTCCGGAGCAAAAAAGACAAACGTCCAGCTTTTGCTGCCACAGCAAAGGTGCCAGCGGGGAAAAGTAATGCTGGTTCTCACTGCCTCCTGGAACCCTTTCAAATGCCCCAGACAATTTGGCACTCTCTGCTTTCTTGCGGACTCCATCCTCAAAAGCACCTGTTTTCGCTTTTGGATACCTCAGGAGCAAAAAAGACAAACGTCCAGCTTTTGCTGCCACAGCAAAGGCGCCAGCGGGGAAAAGTAATGCTGGTTCTCACTGCCTCCTGGAACCCTTTCAAATGCCACAGACAATTTGGCCCTCTCTGCTTTCCTGCGGACTCCATCCTCAAAAGCACCTGTTTTCGCTTTCGGCAGCCTCCGGAGCAAAAAAGACAAACGTCGAGGTTTTGCTGCCACAGCAAAGGTGCCAGCGGGAAAAAGTAATGCTGGTTCTCACTGCCTCCTGGAACCTCTTCAAATGCCACAGACAATTTGTCCCTCTCTGCTTTCCTGAGGACTCCATCCTCAAAACCACCTGTTTTCGCTTTTGGATACCTCAGGAGCAAAAAAGACAAACGTCCAGCTTTTGCTGCCTCAGCAAAGGTGCCAGCGGGGAAAAGTAATGCTGGTTCTCACTGCCTCCTGGAACTCTTTCAAATGCCCCAGACAATTTGGCCCTCTCTGCTTTCCTGCGGACTCCATCCTCAAAAGCACCTGTTTTCGCTTTCGGCAGCCTCCGGAGCAAAGAAGACAAACGTCCAGCTTTTGCTGCCACAGCAAAGGTGCCAGCGGGGAAAAGTAATGCTGGTTCTCACTGCCTCCTGGAACCCTTTCAAATGCCACAGACAATTTGGCCCTCTCTGCTTTCCTGCGGACTCCATCCTCAAAAGCACCTGTTTTCGCTTTTGGATACCTCAGGAGCAAAAAAGACAAACGTCCAGCTTTTGCTGCCTCAGCAAAGGTGCCAGCGGGGAAAAGTGATGCTGGTCCTCATTGCCTCCTGGAACCTCTTCAAATGCCCCAGACAATTTGGCCCTCTCTGCTTTCCTGCGGACTCCATCCTCAAAAGCACCTTTTTTCGCTTTCGGCAACCTCCGGAGCAAAAAAGACAAACGTCCAGCTTTTGCTGCCACAGCAAAGGTGCCAGCGGGGAAAAGTAATGCTGGTTCTCACTGTCTCCTGGAACCCTTTCAAATGCCCCAGACAATTTGGCACTCTCTGCTTTCCTGCGGACTCCATCCTCAAAAGCACCTGTTTTCGCTTTCGGCAGCCTCCGGAGCAAAGAAGACAAACGTCCAGCTTTTGCTGCCACAGCAAAGGTGCCAGCGGGGAAAAGTAATGCTGGTTCTCACTGCCTCCTGGAACCCTTTCAAATGCCACAGACAATTTGGCCCTCTCTGCTTTCCTGCGGACTCCATCCTCAAAAGCACCTGTTTTCGCTTTTGGATACCTCAGGAGCAAAAAAGACAAACGTCCAGCTTTTGCTGCCTCAGCAAAGGTGCCAGCGGGGAAAAGTAATGCTGGTTCTCACTGCCTCCTGGAACTCTTTCAAATGCCACAGACAATTTGGCCCTCTCTGCTTTCCTGCGGACTCCATCCTCAAAAGCACCTGTTTTCGCTTTCGGCAACCTCCGGAGCAAAAAAGACAAACGTCCAGCTTTTGCTGCCACAGCAAAGGTGGCAGCGTGGAAAAGTAATGCTGGTTCTCACTGCCTCCTGGAACCCTTTCAAATGCCCCAGACAATTTGGCCCTCTCTGCTTTCCTGCGGACTCCATCCGCAAAAGCACCTTTTTTCGCTTTCGGCAACCTCCGGAGCAAAAAAGACAAACATCCAGCTTTTGCTGCCACAGCAAAGGTGCCAGCGGGGAAAAGTAATGCTGGTTCTCACTGCCTCCTGGAACCCTTTCAAATGCCACAGACAATTTGGCCCTCTCTGCTTTCCTGCGGACTCCATCCTCAAAAGCACCTGTTTTCGCTTTCGGCAGCCTCCGGAGCAAAAAAGACAAACGTCCAGCTTTTGCTGCCACAGCAAAGGTGCCAGCGGGGAAAAGTGATGCTGGTCCTCATTGCCTCCTGGAACCTCTTCAAATGCCACAGACAATTTGGCCCTCTCTGCTTTCCTGCGGACTCCATCCTCAAAAGCACCTTTTTTCGCTTTCGGAAACCTCCGGAGCAAAAAAGACAAACGTCCAGCTTTTGCTGCCACAGCAAAGGTGCCAGCGGGGAAAAGTAATGCTGGTTCTCACTGTCTCCTGGAACCCTTTCAAATGCCCCAGACAATTTGGCACTCTCTGCTTTCCTGCGGACTCCATCCTCAAAAGCACCTGTTTTCGCTTTCGGCAGCCTCCGGAGCAAAGAAGACAAACGTCCAGCTTTTGCTGCCACAGCAAAGGTGCCAGCGGGGAAAAGTAATGCTGGTTCTCACTGCCTCCTGGAACCCTTTCAAATGCCACAGACAATTTGGCCCTCTCTGCTTTCCTGCGGACTCCATCCTCAAAAGCACCTGTTTTCGCTTTTGGATACCTCAGGAGCAAAAAAGACAAACGTCCAGCTTTTGCTGCCTCAGCAAAGGTGCCAGCGGGGAAAAGTAATGCTGGTTCTCACTGCCTCCTGGAACTCTTTCAAATGCCACAGACAATTTGGCCCTCTCTGCTTTCCTGCGGACTCCATCCTCAAAAGCACCTGTTTTCGCTTTCGGCAACCTCCGGAGCAAAAAAGACAAACGTCCAGCTTTTGCTGCCACAGCAAAGGTGGCAGCGTGGAAAAGTAATGCTGGTTCTCACTGCCTCCTGGAACCCTTTCAAATGCCCCAGACAATTTGGCCCTCTCTGCTTTCCTGCGGACTCCATCCGCAAAAGCACCTTTTTTCGCTTTCGGCAACCTCCGGAGCAAAAAAGACAAACATCCAGCTTTTGCTGCCACAGCAAAGGTGCCAGCGGGGAAAAGTAATGCTGGTTCTCACTGCCTCCTGGAACCCTTTCAAATGCCACAGACAATTTGGCCCTCTCTGCTTTCCTGCGGACTCCATCCTCAAAAGCACCTGTTTTCGCTTTCGGCAGCCTCCGGAGCAAAAAAGACAAACGTCCAGCTTTTGCTGCCACAGCAAAGGTGCCAGCGGGGAAAAGTGATGCTGGTCCTCATTGCCTCCTGGAACCTCTTCAAATGCCACAGACAATTTGGCCCTCTCTGCTTTCCTGCGGACTCCATCCTCAAAAGCACCTTTTTTCGCTTTCGGAAACCTCAGGAGCAAAAAAGACAAACGTCCAGCTTTTGCTGCCACAGCAAAGGCGCCAGCGGGGAAAAGTAATGCTGGTTCTCACTGTCTCCTGGAACTCTTTCAAATGCCCCAGACAATTTGGCCCTCTCTGCTTTCATGCGGACTCCATCCTCAAAAGCACCTGTTTTCGCTTTCGGCAGCCTCCGGAGCAAAAAAGACAAACGTCCAGCTTTTGCTGCCACAGCAAAGGTGGCAGCGGAGAAAAGTGATGCTGGTCCTCACTGCCTCCTGGAACCCTTTCAAATGCCCCAGACAATTTGGCCCTCTCTGCTTTCCTGCGGACTCCATCCTCAAAAGCACCTTTTTTCGCTTTCGGCAACCTCCGGAGCAAAAAAGACAAACGTCCAGCTTTTGCTGCCACAGCAAAGGTGCCAGCGGGAAAAAGTAATGCTGGTTCTCACTGCCTCCTGGAACCTCTTCAAATGCCACAGACAATTTGGCCCTCTCTGCTTTCCTGAGGACTCCATCCTCAAAAGCACCTGTTTTCGCTTTCGGCAGCCTACGGAGCAAAGAAGACAAACGTCCAGCTTTTGCTGCCACAGCAAAGGTGGCAGCGGGGAAAAGTAATGCTGGTTCTCACTGCCTCCTGCAACCCTTTAAAATGCCACAGACAATTTGGCCCTCTCTGCTTTCCTGCGGACTCCATCCTCAAAAGCACCTGTTTTCGCTTTCGGCAACCTCCGGAGCAAAAAAGACAAACGTCCAGCTTTTGCTGCCACAGCAAAGGCGCCAGCGTGGAAAAGTAATGCTGGTTATCACTGCCTCCTGGAACCTCTTCAAATGCCACAGACAATTTGGCCCTCTCTGCTTTCCTGCGGACTCCATCCTCAAAAGCACCTGTTTTCGCTTTCGGCAACCTCCGGAGCAAAAAAGACAAACGTCCAGCTTTTGCTGCCACAGCAAAGGTGCCAGCGGGGAAAAGTAATGCTGGTTCTCACTGCCTCCTGGAACCCTTTCAAATGCCCCAGACAATTTGGCCCTCTCTGCTTTCCTGCGGACTCCATCCTCAAAAGCACCTGTTTTCGCTTTCGGCAGCCTCCGGAGCAAAAAAGACAAACGTCCAGCTTTTGCTGCCACAGCAAAGGTGCCAGCGGGGAAAAGTAATGCTGGTTCTCACTGCCTCCTGGAACCCTTTCAAATGCCCCAGACAATTTGGCCCTCTCTGCTTTCCTGCGGACTCCATCCTCAAAAGCACCTGTTTTCGCTTTCGGCAGCCTCCGGAGCAAAAAAGACAAACGTCCAGCTTTTGCTGCCACAGCAAAGGTGCCAGCGGGGAAAAGTAATGCTGGTTCTCACTGCCTCCTGGAACCCTTTCAAATGCCACAGACAATTTGGCCCTCTCTGCTTTCCTGCGGACTCCATCCTCAAAAGCACCTGTTTTCGCTTTCGGCAGCCTCCGGAGCAAAGAAGACAAACGTCCAGCTTTTGCTGCCACAGCAAAGGTGGCAGCGGGGAAAAGTAATGCTGGTTCTCACTGCCTCCTGGAACCCTTTCAAATGCCCCAGACAATTTGGCCCTCTCTGCTTTCCTGCGGACTCTATCCTCAAAAGCGCCTTTTTTCACTTTCGGCGCCCTCCGGTGGTAAAAAGACAAACGTCCAGGTTTTGCTGCCACAGCAAAGGCGCCAGCGGGGAAAAGTGATGCTGGTCCTCATTGCCTCCTGGAACTCTTTCAAATGCCACAGACAATTTGGCCCTCTCTGCTTTCCTGCGGACTCCATCCTCAAAAGCACCTGTTTTCGCTTTCGGCAACCTCCGGAGCAAAGAAGACAAACGTCCAGCTTTTGCTGCCACAGCAAAGGTGCCAGCGGGGAAAAGTAATGCTGGTTCTCACTGCCTCCTGGAACCTCTTCAAATGCCACAGACAATTTGGCCCTCTCTGCTTTCCTGCAGACTCCATCCTCAAAAGCACTAGTTTTCGCTTTCGGCAGCCTCCGGAGCAAAGAAGACAAACGTCCAGAATTTGCTGCCACAGCAAAGGTGCCAGCGGGGAAAAGTAATGCTGGTTCTCACTGCCTCCTGGAACCCTTTCAAATGCCACAGACAATTTGGCCCTCTCTGCTTTCCTGCGGACTCCATCCTCAAAAGCACCTGTTTTCGCTTTCGGCAACCTCCGGAGCAAAAAAGACAAACGTCCAGCTTTTGCTGCCACAGCAAAGGTGCCAGCGGGGAAAAGTAATGCTGGTTCTCACTGCCTCCTGGAACTCTTTCAAATGCCCCAGACAATTTGGCCCTCTCTGCTTTCCTGCGGACTCCATCCTCAAAAGCACCTGTTTTCGCTTTCGGCAACCTCCGGAGCAAAAAAGACAAACGTCCAGCTTTTGCTGCCACAGCAAAGGTGCCAGCGGGGAAAAGTAATGCTGGTTCTCACTGCCTCCTGGAACCCTTTCAAATGCCCCAGACAATTTGTCCCTCTCTGCTTTCCTGCGGACTCCATCCTCAAAAGCACCTGTTTTCGCTTTCGGCAGCCTCCGGAGCAAAAAAGACAAACGTCGAGGTTTTGCTGCCACAGCAAAGGTGCCAGCGGGAAAAAGTAATGCTGGTTCTCACTGCCTCCTGGAACCTCTTCAAATGCCACAGACAATTTGTCCCTCTCTGCTTTCCTGAGGACTCCATCCTCAAAATCACCTGTTTTCGCTTTTGGATACCTCAGGAGCAAAAAAGACAAACGTCCAGCTTTTGCTGCCTCAGCAAAGGTGCCAGCGGGGAAAAGTAATGCTGGTTCTCACTGCCTCCTGGAACTCTTTCAAATGCCCCAGACAATTTGGCCCTCTCTGCTTTCCTGCGGACTCCATCCTCAAAAGCACCTGTTTTCGCTTTCGGCAGCCTCCGGAGCAAAGAAGACAAACGTCCAGCTTTTGCTGCCACAGCAAAGGTGCCAGCGGGGAAAAGTAATGCTGGTTCTCACTGCCTCCTGGAACCCTTTCAAATGCCACAGACAATTTGGCCCTCTCTGCTTTCCTGCGGACTCCATCCTCAAAAGCACCTGTTTTCGCTTTTGGATACCTCAGGAGCAAAAAAGACAAACGTCCAGCTTTTGCTGCCTCAGCAAAGGTGCCAGCGGGGAAAAGTGATGCTGGTCCTCATTGCCTCCTGGAACCTCTTCAAATGCCCCAGACAATTTGGCCCTCTCTGCTTTCCTGCGGACTCCATCCTCAAAAGCACCTTTTTTCGCTTTCGGCAACCTCCGGAGCAAAAAAGACAAACGTCCAGCTTTTGCTGCCACAGCAAAGGTGCCAGCGGGGAAAAGTAATGCTGGTTCTCACTGTCTCCTGGAACCCTTTCAAATGCCCCAGACAATTTGGCACTCTCTGCTTTCCTGCGGACTCCATCCTCAAAAGCACCTGTTTTCGCTTTCGGCAGCCTCCGGAGCAAAGAAGACAAACGTCCAGCTTTTGCTGCCACAGCAAAGGTGCCAGCGGGGAAAAGTAATGCTGGTTCTCACTGCCTCCTGGAACCCTTTCAAATGCCACAGACAATTTGGCCCTCTCTGCTTTCCTGCGGACTCCATCCTCAAAAGCACCTGTTTTCGCTTTTGGATACCTCAGGAGCAAAAAAGACAAACGTCCAGCTTTTGCTGCCTCAGCAAAGGTGCCAGCGGGGAAAAGTAATGCTGGTTCTCACTGCCTCCTGGAACTCTTTCAAATGCCACAGACAATTTGGCCCTCTCTGCTTTCCTGCGGACTCCATCCGTAAAAGCACCTGTTTTCGCTTTCGGCAGCCTCCGGAGCAAAGAAGACAAACGTCCAGCTTTTGCTGCCACAGCAAAGGTGGCAGCGTGGAAAAGTAATGCTGGTTCTCACTGCCTCCTGGAACCCTTTCAAATGCCCCAGACAATTTGGCCCTCTCTGCTTTCCTGCGGACTCCATCCGCAAAAGCACCTTTTTTCGCTTTCGGCAACCTCCGGAGCAAAAAAGACAAACATCCAGCTTTTGCTGCCACAGCAAAGGTGCCAGCGGGGAAAAGTAATGCTGGTTCTCACTGCCTCCTGGAACCCTTTCAAATGCCCCAGACAATTTGGCCCTCTCTGCTTTCCTGCGGACTCCATCCTCAAAAGCACCTGTTTTCGCTTTCGGCAGCCTCCGGAGCAAAAAAGACAAACGTCCAGCTTTTGCTGCCACAGCAAAGGTGCCAGCGGGGAAAAGTGATGCTGGTCCTCATTGCCTCCTGGAACCTCTTCAAATGCCACAGACAATTTGGCCCTCTCTGCTTTCCTGCGGACTCCATCCTCAAAAGCACCTTTTTTCGCTTTCGGAAACCTCCGGAGCAAAAAAGACAAACGTCCAGCTTTTGCTGCCACAGCAAAGGTGCCAGCGGGGAAAAGTAATGCTGGTTCTCACTGCCTCCTGGAACCCTTTCAAATGCCACAGACAATTTGGCCCTCTCTGCTTTCCTGCGGACTCCATCCTCAAAAGCACCTGTTTTCGCTTTTGGATACCTCAGGAGCAAAAAAGACAAACGTCCAGCTTTTGCTGCCTCAGCAAAGGTGCCAGCGGGGAAAAGTAATGCTGGTTCTCACTGCCTCCTGGAACCTCTTCAAATGCCACAGACAATTTGGCCCTCTCTGCTTTCCTGCAGACTCCATCCTCAAAAGCACTAGTTTTCGCTTTCGGCAGCCTCCGGAGCAAAGAAGACAAACGTCCAGAATTTGCTGCCACAGCAAAGGTGCCAGCGGGGAAAAGTAATGCTGGTTCTCACTGCCTCCTGGAACCCTTTCAAATGCCACAGACAACTTGGCCCTCTCTGCTTTCCTGCGGACTCCATCCTCAAAAGCACCTGTTTTCGCTTTCGGCAACCTCCGGAGCAAAAAAGACAAACGTCCAGCTTTTGCTGCCACAGCAAAGGTGCCAGCGGGGAAAAGTAATGCTGGTTCTCACTGCCTCCTGGAACTCTTTCAAATGCCCCAGACAATTTGGCCCTCTCTGCTTTCCTGCGGACTCCATCCTCAAAAGCACCTGTTTTCGCTTTCGGCAACCTCCGGAGCAAAAAAGACAAACGTCCAGCTTTTGCTGCCACAGCAAAGGTGCCAGCGGGGAAAAGTAATGCTGGTTCTCACTGCCTCCTGGAACCCTTTCAAATGCCCCAGACAATTTGTCCCTCTCTGCTTTCCTGCGGACTCCATCCTCAAAAGCACCTGTTTTCGCTTTCGGCAGCCTCCGGAGCAAAAAAGACAAACGTCGAGGTTTTGCTGCCACAGCAAAGGTGCCAGCGGGAAAAAGTAATGCTGGTTCTCACTGCCTCCTGGAACCTCTTCAAATGCCACAGACAATTTGTCCCTCTCTGCTTTCCTGAGGACTCCATCCTCAAAATCACCTGTTTTCGCTTTTGGATACCTCAGGAGCAAAAAAGACAAACGTCCAGCTTTTGCTGCCTCAGCAAAGGTGCCAGCGGGGAAAAGTAATGCTGGTTCTCACTGCCTCCTGGAACCCTTTCAAATGCCACAGACAATTTGGCCCTCTCTGCTTTCCTGCGGACTCCATCCTCAAAAGCACCTGTTTTCGCTTTTGGATACCTCAGGAGCAAAAAAGACAAACGTCCAGCTTTTGCTGCCTCAGCAAAGGTGCCAGCGGGGAAAAGTGATGCTGGTCCTCATTGCCTCCTGGAACCTCTTCAAATGCCCCAGACAATTTGGCCCTCTCTGCTTTCCTGCGGACTCCATCCTCAAAAGCACCTTTTTTCGCTTTCGGCAACCTCCGGAGCAAAAAAGACAAACGTCCAGCTTTTGCTGCCACAGCAAAGGTGCCAGCGGGGAAAAGTAATGCTGGTTCTCACTGTCTCCTGGAACCCTTTCAAATGCCCCAGACAATTTGGCACTCTCTGCTTTCCTGCGGACTCCATCCTCAAAAGCACCTGTTTTCGCTTTCGGCAGCCTCCGGAGCAAAGAAGACAAACGTCCAGCTTTTGCTGCCACAGCAAAGGTGCCAGCGGGGAAAAGTAATGCTGGTTCTCACTGCCTCCTGGAACCCTTTCAAATGCCACAGACAATTTGGCCCTCTCTGCTTTCCTGCGGACTCCATCCTCAAAAGCACCTGTTTTCGCTTTTGGATACCTCAGGAGCAAAAAAGACAAACGTCCAGCTTTTGCTGCCTCAGCAAAGGTGCCAGCGGGGAAAAGTAATGCTGGTTCTCACTGCCTCCTGGAACTCTTTCAAATGCCACAGACAATTTGGCCCTCTCTGCTTTCCTGCGGACTCTATCCTCAAAAGAACCTGTTTTCGCTTTCGGCAACCTCCGGAGCAAAAAAGACAAACGTCCAGCTTTTGCTGCCACAGCAAAGGTGGCAGCGGGGAAAAGTAATGCTGGTTCTCACTGCCTCCTGGAACCCTTTCAAATGCCCCAGACAATTTGGCCCTCTCTGCTTTCCTGCGGACTCCATCCGCAAAAGCACCTTTTTTCGCTTTCGGCAACCTCCGGAGCAAAAAAGACAAACATCCAGCTTTTGCTGCCACAGCAAAGGTGCCAGCGGGGAAAAGTAATGCTGGTTCTCACTGCCTCCTGGAACCCTTTCAAATGCCCCAGACAATTTGGCCCTCTCTGCTTTCCTGCGGACTCCATCCTCAAAAGCACCTGTTTTCGCTTTCGGCAGCCTCCGGAGCAAAAAAGACAAACGTCCAGCTTTTGCTGCCACAGCAAAGGTGCCAGCGGGGAAAAGTGATGCTGGTCCTCATTGCCTCCTGGAACCTCTTCAAATGCCACAGACAATTTGGCCCTCTCTGCTTTCCTGCGGACTCCATCCTCAAAAGCACCTTTTTTCGCTTTCGGAAACCTCAGGAGCAAAAAAGACAAACGTCCAGCTTTTGCTGCCACAGCAAAGGCGCCAGCGGGGAAAAGTAATGCTGGTTCTCACTGTCTCCTGGAACTCTTTCAAATGCCCCAGACAATTTGGCCCTCTCTGCTTTCATGCGGACTCCATCCTCAAAAGCACCTGTTTTCGCTTTCGGCAGCCTCCGGAGCAAAAAAGACAAACGTCCAGCTTTTGCTGCCACAGCAAAGGTGGCAGCGGAGAAAAGTGATGCTGGTCCTCACTGCCTCCTGGAACCCTTTCAAATGCCCCAGACAATTTGGCCCTCTCTGCTTTCCTGCGGACTCCATCCTCAAAAGCACCTTTTTTCGCTTTCGGCAACCTCCGGAGCAAAAAAGACAAACGTCCAGCTTTTGCTGCCACAGCAAAGGTGCCAGCGGGGAAAAGTAATGCTGGTTCTCACTGCCTCCTGGAACCCTTTCAAATGCCACAGACAATTTGGCCCTCTCTGCTTTCCTGCGGACTCCATCCTCAAAAGCACCTGTTTTCGCTTTTGGATACCTCAGGAGCAAAAAAGACAAACGTCCAGCTTTTGCTGCCTCAGCAAAGGTGCCAGCGGGGAAAAGTGATGCTGGTCCTCATTGCCTCCTGGAACCTCTTCAAATGCCCCAGACAATTTGGCCCTCTCTGCTTTCCTGCGGACTCCATCCTCAAAAGCACCTTTTTTCGCTTTCGGCAACCTCCGGAGCAAAAAAGACAAACGTCCAGCTTTTGCTGCCACAGCAAAGGTGCCAGCGGGGAAAAGTAATGCTGGTTCTCACTGTCTCCTGGAACCCTTTCAAATGCCCCAGACAATTTGGCACTCTCTGCTTTCCTGCGGACTCCATCCTCAAAAGCACCTGTTTTCGCTTTCGGCAGCCTCCGGAGCAAAGAAGACAAACGTCCAGCTTTTGCTGCCACAGCAAAGGTGCCAGCGGGGAAAAGTAATGCTGGTTCTCACTGCCTCCTGGAACCCTTTCAAATGCCACAGACAATTTGGCCCTCTCTGCTTTCCTGCGGACTCCATCCTCAAAAGCACCTGTTTTCGCTTTTGGATACCTCAGGAGCAAAAAAGACAAACGTCCAGCTTTTGCTGCCTCAGCAAAGGTGCCAGCGGGGAAAAGTAATGCTGGTTCTCACTGCCTCCTGGAACTCTTTCAAATGCCACAGACAATTTGGCCCTCTCTGCTTTCCTGCGGACTCTATCCTCAAAAGAACCTGTTTTCGCTTTCGGCAACCTCCGGAGCAAAAAAGACAAACGTCCAGCTTTTGCTGCCACAGCAAAGGTGGCAGCGTGGAAAAGTAATGCTGGTTCTCACTGCCTCCTGGAACCCTTTCAAATGCCCCAGACAATTTGGCCCTCTCTGCTTTCCTGCGGACTCCATCCGCAAAAGCACCTTTTTTCGCTTTCGGCAACCTCCGGAGCAAAAAAGACAAACATCCAGCTTTTGCTGCCACAGCAAAGGTGCCAGCGGGGAAAAGTAATGCTGGTTCTCACTGCCTCCTGGAACCCTTTCAAATGCCCCAGACAATTTGGCCCTCTCTGCTTTCCTGCGGACTCCATCCTCAAAAGCACCTGTTTTCGCTTTCGGCAGCCTCCGGAGCAAAAAAGACAAACGTCCAGCTTTTGCTGCCACAGCAAAGGTGCCAGCGGGGAAAAGTGATGCTGGTCCTCATTGCCTCCTGGAACCTCTTCAAATGCCACAGACAATTTGGCCCTCTCTGCTTTCCTGCGGACTCCATCCTCAAAAGCACCTTTTTTCGCTTTCGGAAACCTCAGGAGCAAAAAAGACAAACGTCCAGCTTTTGCTGCCACAGCAAAGGCGCCAGCGGGGAAAAGTAATGCTGGTTCTCACTGTCTCCTGGAACTCTTTCAAATGCCCCAGACAATTTGGCCCTCTCTGCTTTCATGCGGACTCCATCCTCAAAAGCACCTGTTTTCGCTTTCGGCAGCCTCCGGAGCAAAAAAGACAAACGTCCAGCTTTTGCTGCCACAGCAAAGGTGGCAGCGGAGAAAAGTGATGCTGGTCCTCACTGCCTCCTGGAACCCTTTCAAATGCCCCAGACAATTTGGCCCTCTCTGCTTTCCTGCGGACTCCATCCTCAAAAGCACCTTTTTTCGCTTTCGGCAACCTCCGGAGCAAAAAAGACAAACGTCCAGCTTTTGCTGCCACAGCAAAGGTGCCAGCGGGGAAAAGTAATGCTGGTTCTCACTGCCTCCTGGAACCCTTTCAAATGCCACAGACAATTTGGCCCTCTCTGCTTTCCTGCGGACTCCATCCTCAAAAGCACCTGTTTTCGCTTTTTGGATACCTCAGGAGCAAAAAAGACAAACGTCCAGCTTTTGCTGCCTCAGCAAAGGTGCCAGCGGGGAAAAGTGATGCTGGTCCTCATTGCCTCCTGGAACCTCTTCAAATGCCCCAGACAATTTGGCCCTCTCTGCTTTCCTGCGGACTCCATCCTCAAAAGCACCTTTTTTCGCTTTCGGCAACCTCCGGAGCAAAAAAGACAAACGTCCAGCTTTTGCTGCCACAGCAAAGGTGCCAGCGGGGAAAAGTAATGCTGGTTCTCACTGTCTCCTGGAACCTTTCAAATGCCCCAGACAATTTGGCACTCTCTGCTTTCCTGCGGACTCCATCCTCAAAAGCACCTGTTTTCGCTTTCGGCAGCCTCCGGAGCAAAGAAGACAAACGTCCAGCTTTTGCTGCCACAGCAAAGGTGCCAGCGGGGAAAAGTAATGCTGGTTCTCACTGCCTCCTGGAACCCTTTCAAATGCCACAGACAATTTGGCCCTCTCTGCTTTCCTGCGGACTCCATCCTCAAAAGCACCTGTTTTCGCTTTTGGATACCTCAGGAGCAAAAAAGACAAACGTCCAGCTTTTGCTGCCTCAGCAAAGGTGCCAGCGGGGAAAAGTAATGCTGGTTCTCACTGCCTCCTGGAACTCTTTCAAATGCCACAGACAATTTGGCCCTCTCTGCTTTCCTGCGGACTCTATCCTCAAAAGAACCTGTTTTCGCTTTCGGCAACCTCCGGAGCAAAAAAGACAAACGTCCAGCTTTTGCTGCCACAGCAAAGGTGGCAGCGTGGAAAAGTAATGCTGGTTCTCACTGCCTCCTGGAACCCTTTCAAATGCCCCAGACAATTTGGCCCTCTCTGCTTTCCTGCGGACTCCATCCGCAAAAGCACCTTTTTTCGCTTTCGGCAACCTCCGGAGCAAAAAAGACAAACATCCAGCTTTTGCTGCCACAGCAAAGGTGCCAGCGGGGAAAAGTAATGCTGGTTCTCACTGCCTCCTGGAACCCTTTCAAATGCCCCAGACAATTTGGCCCTCTCTGCTTTCCTGCGGACTCCATCCTCAAAAGCACCTGTTTTCGCTTTCGGCAGCCTCCGGAGCAAAAAAGACAAACGTCCAGCTTTTGCTGCCACAGCAAAGGTGCCAGCGGGGAAAAGTGATGCTGGTCCTCATTGCCTCCTGGAACCTCTTCAAATGCCACAGACAATTTGGCCCTCTCTGCTTTCCTGCGGACTCCATCCTCAAAAGCACCTTTTTTCGCTTTCGGAAACCTCAGGAGCAAAAAAGACAAACGTCCAGCTTTTGCTGCCACAGCAAAGGCGCCAGCGGGGAAAAGTAATGCTGGTTCTCACTGTCTCCTGGAACTCTTTCAAATGCCCCAGACAATTTGGCCCTCTCTGCTTTCATGCGGACTCCATCCTCAAAAGCACCTGTTTTCGCTTTCGGCAGCCTCCGGAGCAAAAAAGACAAACGTCCAGCTTTTGCTGCCACAGCAAAGGTGGCAGCGGAGAAAAGTGATGCTGGTCCTCACTGCCTCCTGGAACCCTTTCAAATGCCCCAGACAATTTGGCCCTCTCTGCTTTCCTGCGGACTCCATCCTCAAAAGCACCTTTTTTCGCTTTCGGCAACCTCCGGAGCAAAAAAGACAAACGTCCAGCTTTTGCTGCCACAGCAAAGGTGCCAGCGGGAAAAAGTAATGCTGGTTCTCACTGCCTCCTGGAACCTCTTCAAATGCCACAGACAACTTGGCCCTCTCTGCTTTCCTGCGGACTCCATCCTCAAAAGCACCTGTTTTCGCTTTCGGCAGCCTCCGGAGCAAAGAAGACAAACGTCCAGCTTTTGCTGCCACAGCAAAGGTGGCAGCGGGGAAAAGTAATGCTGGTTCTCACTGCCTCCTGCAACCCTTTAAAATGCCACAGACAATTTGGCCCTCTCTGCTTTCCTGCGGACTCCATCCTCAAAAGCACCTGTTTTCGCTTTCGGCAACCTCCGGAGCAAAAAAGACAAACGTCCAGCTTTTGCTGCCACAGCAAAGGCGCCAGCGTGGAAAAGTAATGCTGGTTATCACTGCCTCCTGGAACCTCTTCAAATGCCACAGACAATTTGGCCCTCTCTGCTTTCCTGCGGACTCCATCCTCAAAAGCACCTGTTTTCGCTTTCGGCAACCTCCGGAGCAAAAAAGACAAACGTCCAGCTTTGCTGCCACAGCAAAGGTGCCAGCGGGGAAAAGTGATGCTGGTCCTCATTGCCTCCTGGAACCTCTTCAAATGCCCCAGACAATTTGGCCCTCTCTGCTTTCCTGCGGACTCCATCCTCAAAAGCACCTGTTTTCGCTTTCGCAGCCTCCGGAGCAAAAAAGACAAACGTCCAGCTTTTGCTGCCACAGCAAAGGTGGCAGCGGGGAAAAGTAATGCTGGTTCTCACTGCCTCCTGGAACCCTTTCAAATGCCCCAGACAATTTGGCCCTCTCTGCTTTCCTGCGGACTCCATCCTCAAAAGCACTAGTTTTCGCTTTCGGCAGCCTCCGGAGCAAAGAAGACAAACGTCCAGAATTTGCTGCCACAGCAAAGGTGCCAGCGGGGAAAAGTAATGCTGGTTCTCACTGCCTCCTGGAACCCTTTCAAATGCCACAGACAATTTGGCCCTCTCTGCTTTCCTGCGGACTCCATCCTCAAAAGCACCTGTTTTCGCTTTCGGCAACCTCCGGAGCAAAAAAGACAAACGTCCAGCTTTTGCTGCCACAGCAAAGGTGCCAGCGGGGAAAAGTAATGCTGGTTCTCACTGTCTCCTGGAACCCTTTCAAATGCCACAGACAATTTGGCCCTCTCTGCTTTCCTGCGGACTCCATCCTCAAAAGCACCTGTTTTCGCTTTCGGCAGCCTCCGGAGCAAAGAAGACAAACGTCCAGATTTTGCTGCCACAGCAAAGGTGCCAGCGGGGAAAAGTAATGCTGGTTCTCACTGCCTCCTGGAACCCTTTCAAATGCCACAGACAATTTGGCCCTCTCTGCTTTCCTGCGGACTCCATCCTCAAAAGCACCTGTTTTCGCTTTTGGATACCTCCGGAGCAAAAAAGACAAACGTCCAGCTTTGCTGCCACAGCAAAGGTGCCAGCGGGGAAAAGTAATGCTGGTTCTCACTGCCTCCTGGAACCCTTTCAAATGCCACAGACAATTTGGCCCTCTCTGCTTTCCTGCGGACTCCATCCTCAAAAGCACCTTTTTTCGCTTTCGGCAACCTCCGGAGCAAAAAAGACAAACGTCCAGCTTTTGCTGCCACAGCAAAGGTGCCAGCGGGGAAAAGTAATGCTGGTTCTCACTGCCTCCTGGAACCCTTTCAAATGCCACAGACAATTTGGCCCTCTCTGCTTTCCTGCGGACTCCATCCTCAAAAGCACCTGTTTTCGCTTTCGGCAGCCTCCGGAGCAAAGAAGACAAACGTCCAGCTTTTGCTGCCACAGCAAAGGTGGCAGCGTGGAAAAGTAATGCTGGTTCTCACTGCCTCCTGGAACCCTTTCAAATGCCCCAGACAATTTGGCCCTCTCTGCTTTCCTGCGGACTCCATCCGCAAAAGCACCTTTTTTCGCTTTCGGCAACCTCCGGAGCAAAAAAGACAAACATCCAGCTTTTGCTGCCACAGCAAAGGTGCCAGCCGGGAAAAGTAATGCTGGTTCTCACTGCCTCCTGGAACCCTTTCAAATGCCCCAGACAATTTGGCCCTCTCTGCTTTCCTGCGGACTCCATCCTCAAAAGCACCTGTTTTCGCTTTCGGCAGCCTCCGGAGCAAAAAAGACAAACGTCCAGCTTTTGCTGCCACAGCAAAGGTGCCAGCGGGGAAAAGTGATGCTGGTCCTCATTGCCTCCTGGAACCTCTTCAAATGCCACAGACAATTTGGCCCTCTCTGCTTTCCTGCGGACTCCATCCTCAAAAGCACCTTTTTTCGCTTTCGGAAACCTCAGGAGCAAAAAAGACAAACGTCCAGCTTTTGCTGCCACAGCAAAGGCGCCAGCGGGGAAAAGTAATGCTGGTTCTCACTGTCTCCTGGAACTCTTTCAAATGCCCCAGACAATTTGGCCCTGTCTGCTTTCATGCGGACTCCATCCTCAAAAGCACCTGTTTTCGCTTTCGGCAGCCTCCGGAGCAAAAAAGACAAACGTCCAGCTTTTGCTGCCACAGCAAAGGTGGCAGCGGAGAAAAGTGATGCTGGTCCTCACTGCCTCCTGGAACCCTTTCAAATGCCCCAGACAATTTGGCCCTCTCTGCTTTCCTGCGGACTCCATCCTCAAAAGCACCTTTTTTCGCTTTCGGCAACCTCCGGAGCAAAAAAGACAAACGTCCAGCTTTTGCTGCCACAGCAAAGGTGCCAGCGGGAAAAAGTAATGCTGGTTCTCACTGCCTCCTGGAACCTCTTCAAATGCCACAGACAATTTGGCCCTCTCTGCTTTCCTGCGGACTCCATCCTCGAAAGCACCTGTTTTCGCTTTCGGCAGCCTCCGGAGCAAAGAAGACAAACGTCCAGCTTTTGCTGCCACAGCAAAGGTGGCAGCGGGGAAAAGTAATGCTGGTTCTCACTGCCTCCTGCAACCCTTTAAAATGCCACAGACAATTTGGCCCTCTCTGCTTTCCTGCGGACTCCATCCTCAAAAGCACCTGTTTTCGCTTTCGGCAACCTCCGGAGCAAAGAAGACAAACGTCCAGCTTTTGCTGCCACAGCAAAGGCGCCAGCGTGGAAAAGTAATGCTGGTTATCACTGCCTCCTGGAACCTCTTCAAATGCCACAGACAATTTGGCCCTCTCTGCTTTCCTGCGGACTCCATCCTCAAAAGCACCTGTTTTCGCTTTCGGCAACCTCCGGAGCAAAAAAGACAAACGTCCAGCTTTTGCTGCCACAGCAAAGGTGCCAGCGGGGAAAAGTAATGCTGGTTCTCACTGCCTCCTGGAACCCTTTCAAATGCCCCAGACAATTTGGCCCTCTCTGCTTTCCTGCAGACTCCATCCTCAAAAGCACCTGTTTTCGCTTTCGGCAGCCTCCGGAGCAAAAAAGACAAACGTCCAGCTTTTGCTGCCACAGCAAAGGTGCCAGCGGGGAAAAGTAATGCTGGTTCTCACTGCCTCCTGGAACCCTTTCAAATGCCACAGACAATTTGGCCCTCTCTGCTTTCCTGCGGACTCCATCCTCAAAAGCACCTGTTTTCGCTTTCGGCAGCCTCCGGAGCAAAAAAGACAAACGTCCAGCTTTTGCTGCCACAGCAAAGGTGCCAGCGGGGAAAAGTAATGCTGGTTCTCACTGCCTCCTGGAACCCTTTCAAATGCCACAGACAATTTGGCCCTCTCTGCTTTCCTGCGGACTCCATCCTCAAAAGCACCTGTTTTCGCTTTCGGCAGCCTCCGGAGCAAAGAAGACAAACGTCCAGTTTTGCTGCCACAGCAAAGGTGGCAGCGGGGAAAAGTAATGCTGGTTCTCACTGCCTCCTGGAACCCTTTCAAATGCCCCAGACAATTTGGCCCTCTCTGCTTTCCTGCGGACTCTATCCTCAAAAGCGCCTTTTTTCACTTTCGGCGCCCTCCGGTGGTAAAAAGACAAACGTCCATGTTTTGCTGCCACAGCAAAGGCGCCAGCGGGGAAAAGTGATGCTGGTCCTCATTGCCTCCTGGAACTCTTTCAAATGCCACAGACAATTTGGCCCTCTCTGCTTTCCTGCGGACTCCATCCTCAAAAGCACCTGTTTTCGCTTTCGGCAACCTCCGGAGCAAAAAAGACAAACTTCCAGCTTTTGCTGCCACAGCAAAGGTGCCAGCGGGGAAAAGTAATGCTGGTTCTCACTGCCTCCTGGAACCTCTTCAAATGCCACAGACAATTTGGCCCTCTCTGCTTTCCTGCAGACTCCATCCTCAAAAGCACTAGTTTTCGCTTTCGGCAGCCTCCGGAGCAAAGAAGACAAACGTCCAGCTTTTGCTGCCACAACAAAGGTGCCAGCGGGGAAAAGTAATGCTGGTTCTCACTGCCTCCTGGAACCCTTTCAAATGCCACAGACAATTTGGCCCTCTCTGCTTTCCTGCGGACTCCATCCTCAAAAGCACCTGTTTTCGCTTTCGGCAACCTCCGGAGCAAAAAAGACAAACGTCCAGCTTTTGCTGCCACAGCAAAGGTGCCAGCGGGGAAAAGTAATGCTGGTTCTCACTGCCTCCTGGAACTCTTTCAAATGCCCCAGACAATTTGGCCCTCTCTGCTTTCCTGCGGACTCCATCCTCAAAAGCACCTGTTTTCGCTTTCGGCAACCTCCGGAGCAAAAAAGACAAACGTCCAGCTTTTGCTGCCACAGCAAAGGTGCCAGCGGGGAAAAGTAATGCTGGTTCTCACTGCCTCCTGGAACCCTTTCAAATGCCCCAGACAATTTGCCCCTCTCTGCTTTCCTGCGGACTCCATCCTCAAAAGCACCTGTTTTCGCTTTCGGCAGCCTCCGGAGCAAAAAAGACAAACGTCCAGCTTTTGCTGCCACAGCAAAGGTGCCAGCGGGGAAAAGTAATGCTGGTTCTCACTGCCTCCTGGAACCCTTTCAAATGCTCCAGACAATTTGGCCCTCTCTGCTTTCCTGCGGACTCTATCCTCAAAAGCGCCTTTTTTCACTTTCGGCGCCCTCCGGTGGTAAAAATACAAACGTCCAGGTTTTGCTGCCACAGCAAAGGCGCCAGCGGGGAAAAGTGATGCTGGTCCTCATTGCCTCCTGGAACTCTTTCAAATGCAACAGACAATTTGGCCCTCTCTGCTTTCCTGCGGACTCCATCCTCAAAAGCACCTGTTTTCGCTTTCGGCAACCTCCGGAGCAAAAAAGACAAACGTCCAGCTTTTGCTGCCACAGCAAAGGTGCCAGCGGGGAAAAGTAATGCTGGTTCTCACTGTCTCCTGGAACCCTTTCAAATGCCCCAGACAATTTGGCACTCTCTGCTTTCCTGCGGACTCCATCCTCAAAAGCACCTGTTTTCGCTTTCGGCAGCCTCCGGAGCAAAGAAGACAAACGTCCAGATTTTGCTGCCACAGCAAAGGTGCCAGCGGGGAAAAGTAATGCTGGTTCTCACTGCCTCCTGGAACCCTTTCAAATGCCACAGACAATTTGGCCCTCTCTGCTTTCCTGCGGACTCCATCCTCAAAAGCACCTGTTTTCGCTTTTGGATACCTCCGGAGCAAAAAAGACAAACGTCCAGCTTTTGCTGCCACAGCAAAGGTGCCAGCGGGGAAAAGTAATGCTGGTTCTCACTGCCTCCTGGAACCCTTTCAAATGCCACAGACAATTTGGCCCTCTCTGCTTTCCTGCGGACTCCATCCTCAAAAGCACCTGTTTTCGCTTTCGGCAGCCTCCGGAGCAAAGAAGACAAACGTCCAGCTTTTGCTGCCACAGCAAAGGTGCCAGCGGGGAAAAGTGATGCTGGTCCTCATTGCCTCCTGGAACCTCTTCAAATGCCCCAGACAATTTGGCCCTCTCTGCTTTCCTGCGGACTCCATCCTCAAAAGCACCTTTTTTCGCTTTCGGCAACCTCAGGAGCAAAAAAGACAAACGTCCAGCTTTTGCTGCCACAGCAAAGGCGCCAGCGGGGAAAAGTGATGCTGGTTCTCACTGCCTCCTGGAACCTCTTCAAACGCCACAGACAATTTGGCCCTCTCTGCTTTCCTGCGGACTCCATCCTCAAAAGCACTAGTTTTCGCTTTCGGCAGCCTCCGGAGCAAAGAAGACAAACGTCCAGCTTTTGCTGCCACAGCAAAGGTGCCAGCGGGGAAAAGTAATGCTGGTTCTCACTGCCTCCTGGAACCCTTTCAAATGCCCCAGACAATTTGGCCCTCTCTGCTTTCCTGCGGACTCCATCCTCAAAAGCACCTGTTTTCGCTTTCGGCAACCTCCGGAGCAAAAAAGACAAACGTCCAGCTTTTGCTGCCACAGCAAAGGTGCCAGCGTGGAAAAGTAATGCTGGTTATCACTGCCTCCTGGAACCTCTTCAAATGCCACAGACAATTTGGCCCTCTCTGCTTTCCTGCAGACTCCATCCTCAAAAGCACCTGTTTTCGCTTTCGGCAGCCTCCGGAGCAAAAAAGACAAATGTCCAGCTTTTGCTGCCACAGCAAAGGTGCCAGCGGGGAAAAGTAATGCTGGTTCTCACTGCCTCCTGGAACTCTTTCAAATGCCCCAGACAATTTGGCCCTCTCTGCTTTCCTGCGGACTCCATCCTCAAAAGCACCTTTTTTCGCTTTCGGCAACCTCCGGAGCAAAAAAGACAAACGTCCAGCTTTTGCTGCCACAGCAAAGGCGCCAGCGGGGAAAAGTAATGCTGGTTCTATCTGTCTCCTGGAACCTCTTCAAATGCCACAGACAATTTGGCCCTCTCTGCTTTCCTGCGGACTCCATCCTCAAAAGCACCTGTTTTCGCTTTCGGCAGCCTCCGGAGCAAAAAAGACAAACGTCCAGGTTTTGCTGCCACAGCAAAGGCGCCAGCGGGGAAAAGTGATGCTGGTCCTCATTGCCTCCTGGAACTCTTTCAAATGCCACAGACAATTTGGCCCTCTCTGCTTTCCTGCGGACTCCATCCTCAAAAGCACCTGTTTTCGCTTTCGGCAGCCTCCGGAGCAAAAAAGACAAACGTCCAGCTTTTGCTGCCCAGCAAAGGTGCCAGCGGGGAAAAGTAATGCTGGTTCTCACTGCCTCCTGGAACCCTTTCAAATGCCCCAGACAATTTGGCCCTCTCTGCTTTCCTGCGGACACCATCCTCAAAAGCACCTGTTTTCGCTTTCGGCAGCCTCCGGAGCAAAAAAGACAAACGTCCAGGTTTTGCTGCCACAGCAAAGGCGCCAGCGGGGAAAAGTGATGCTGGTCCTCATTGCCTCCTGGAACCTCTTCAAATGCCACAGACAATTTGGCCCTCTCTGCTTTCCTGCGGACTCCATCCTCAAAAGCACCTGTTTTCGCTTTCGGCAGCCTCCGGAGCAAAAAAGACAAACGTCCAGGTTTTGCTGCCACAGCAAAGGTGCCAGCGGGGAAAAGTAATGCTGGTTCTCACTGCCTCCTGGAACCCTTTCAAATGCCCCAGACAATTTGGCACTCTCTGCTTTCTTGCGGACTCCATCCTCAAAAGCACCTGTTTTCGCTTTCGGCAGCCTCCGGAGCAAAAAAGACAAACGTCGAGGTTTTGCTGCCACAGCAAAGGTGCCAGCGGGGAAAACTAATGCTGGTTCTCACTGCCTCCTGGAACCTCTTCAAATGCCACAGACAATTTGTCCCTCTCTGCTTTCCTGAGGACTCCATCCTCAAAATCACCTGTTTTCGCTTTTGGATACCTCAGGAGCAAAAAAGACAAACGTCCAGCTTTTGCTGCCTCAGCAAAGGTGCCAGCGGGGAAAAGTAATGCTGGTTCTCACTGCCTCCTGGAACTCTTTCAAATGCCCCAGACAATTTGGCCCTCTCTGCTTTCCTGCGGACTCCATCCTCAAAAGCACCTGTTTTCGCTTTCGGCAGCCTCCGGAGCAAAGAAGACAAACGTCCAGCTTTTGCTGCCACAGCAAAGGTGCCAGCAGGGAAAAGTAATGCTGGTTCTCACTGCCTCCTGGAACCCTTTCAAATGCCACAGACAATTTGGCCCTCTCTGCTTTCCTGCGGACTCCATCCTCAAAAGCACCTGTTTTCGCTTTTGGATACCTCAGGAGCAAAAAAGACAAACGTCCAGCTTTTGCTGCCTCAGCAAAGGTGCCAGCGGGGAAAAGTAATGCTGGTTCTCACTGTCTCCTGGAACCCTTTCAAATGCCCCAGACAATTTGGCACTCTCTGCTTTCCTGCGGACTCCATCCTCAAAAGCACCTGTTTTCGCTTTCGGCAGCCTCCGGAGCAAAGAAGACAAACGTCCAGATTTTGCTGCCACAGCAAAGGTGCCAGCGGGGAAAAGTAATGCTGGTTCTCACTGCCTCCTGGAACCCTTTCAAATGCCACAGACAATTTGGCCCTCTCTGCTTTCCTGCGGACTCCATCCTCAAAAGCACCTGTTTTCGCTTTTGGATACCTCAGGAGCAAAAAAGACAAACGTCCAGCTTTTGCTGCCTCAGCAAAGGTGCCAGCGGGGAAAAGTAATGCTGGTTCTCACTGCCTCCTGGAACCTCTTCAAATGCCCCAGACAATTTGGCCCTCTCTGCTTTCCTGCGGACTCCATCCTCAAAAGAACCTGTTTTCGCTTTCGGCAACCTCCGGAGCAAAAAAGACAAACGTCCAGCTTTTGCTGCCACAGCAAAGGTGGCAGCGTGGAAAAGTAATGCTGGTTCTCACTGCCTCCTGGAACCCTTTCAAATGCCCCAGACAATTTGGCCCTCTCTGCTTTCCTGCGGACTCCATCCGCAAAAGCACCTTTTTTCGCTTTCGGCAACCTCCGGAGCAAAAAAGACAAACGTCCAGCTTTTGCTGCCACAGCAAAGGTGCCAGCGGGGAAAAGTGATGCTGGTCCTCATTGCCTCCTGGAACCTCTTCAAATGCCACAGACAATTTGGCCCTCTCTGCTTTCCTGCGGACTCCATCCTCAAAAGCACCTTTTTTCGCTTTCGGAAACCTCAGGAGCAAAAAAGACAAACGTCCAGCTTTTGCTGCCACAGCAAAGGCGCCAGCGGGGAAAAGTAATGCTGGTTCTCACTGTCTCCTGGAACTCTTTCAAATGCCCCAGACAATTTGGCCCTCTCTGCTTTCCTGCGGACTCCATCCTCAAAAGCACCTGTTTTCGCTTTCGGCAGCCTCCGGAGCAAAAAAGACAAACGTCCAGCTTTTGCTGCCACAGCAAAGGTGGCAGCGGAGAAAAGTGATGCTGGTCCTCACTGCCTCCTGGAACCCTTTCAAATGCCACAGACAATTTGGCCCTCTCTGCTTTCCTGCGGACTCCATCCTCAAAAGCACCTTTTTTCGCTTTCGGCAACCTCCGGAGCAAAAAAGAAAAACGTCCAGCTTTTGCTGCCACAGCAAAGGTGCCAGCGGGAAAAAGTAATGCTGGTTCTCACTGCCTCCTGGAACCTCTTCAAATGCCACAGACAATTTGGCCCTCTCTGCTTTCCTGCGGACTCCATCCTCAAAAGCACCTGTTTTCGCTTTCGGCAGCCTCCGGAGCAAAGAAGACAAACGTCCAGCTTTTGCTGTCACAGCATAGGTGGCAGCGGGGAAAAGTAATGCTGGTTCTCACTGCCTCCTGGAACCCTTTCAAATGCTCCAGACAATTTGGCCCTCTCTGCTTTCCTGCGGACTCTATCCTCAAAAGCGCCTTTTTTCACTTTCGGCGCCCTCCGGTGGTAAAAATACAAACGTCCAGGTTTTGCTGCCACAGCAAAGGCGCCAGCGGGGAAAAGTAATGCTGGTTCTCACTGCCTCCTGGAACCTCTTCAAATGCCACAGACAATTTGGCCCTCTCTGCTTTCCTGCGGACTCCATCCTCAAAAGCACTAGTTTTCGCTTTCGGCAGCCTCCGGAGCAAAGAAGACAAACGTCCAGAATTTGCTGCCACAGCAAAGGTGCCAGCGGGGAAAAGTAATGCTGGTTCTCACTGCCTCCTGGAACCCTTTCAAATGCCACAGACAATTTGGCCCTCTCTGCTTTCCTGCGGACTCCATCCTCAAAAGCACCTGTTTTCGCTTTCGGCAACCTCCGGAGCAAAAAAGACCAACGTCCAGCTTTTGCTGCCACAGCAAAGGTGCCAGCGGGGAAAAGTAATGCTGGTTCTCACTGCCTCCTGGAACCCTTTCAAATGCCCCAGACAATTTGGCCCTCTCTGCTTTCCTGCGGACTCCATCCTCAAAAGCACCTGTTTTCGCTTTCGGCAGCCTCCGGAGCAAAGAAGACAAACGTCCAGATTTTGCTGCCACAGGAAAGGTGCCAGCGGGGAAAAGTAATGCTGGTTCTCACTGCCTCCTGGAACCCTTTCAAATGCCAGCGACAATTTGGCCCTCTCTGCTTTCCTGCGGACTCCATCCTCAAAAGCACCTGTTTTCGCTTTTGGATACCTCCGGAGCAAAAAAGACAAACGTCCAGCTTTTGCTGCCTCAGCAAAGGTGCCAGCGGGGAAAAGTAATGCTGGTTCTCACTGCCTCCTGGAACGCTTTCAAATGCCACAGACAATTTGGCCCTCTCTGCTTTCCTGCGGACTCCATCCTCAAAAGCACCTTTTTTCGCTTTCGGCAGCCTCCGGAGCAAAAAAGACAAACGTCCAGCTTTTGCTGCCACAGCAAAGGTGCCAGCGGGGAAAAGTAATGCTGGTTCTCACTGCCTCCTGGAACCCTTTCAAATGCCACAGACAATTTGGCCCTCTCTGCTTTCCTGCGGACTCCATCCTCAAAAGCACCTGTTTTCGCTTTCGGCAGCCTCCGGAGCAAAGAAGACAAACGTCCAGCTTTTGCTGCCACAGCAAAGGTGCCAGCGGGGAAAAGTGATGCTGGTCCTCATTGCCTCCTGGAACCTCTTCAAATGCCCCAGACAATTTGGCCCTCTCTGCTTTCCTGCGGACTCCATCCTCAAAAGCACCTTTTTTCGCTTTCGGCAACCTCAGGAGCAAAAAAGACAAACGTCCAGCTTTTGCTGCCACAGCAAAGGCGCCAGCGGGGAAAAGTGATGCTGGTTCTCACTGCCTCCTGGAACCTCTTCAAACGCCACAGACAATTTGGCCCTCTCTGCTTTCCTGCGGACTCCATCCTCAAAAGCACCTGTTTTCGCTTTCGGCAACCTCCGGAGCAAAAAAGACAAACGTCCAGCTTTTGCTACCACAGCAAAGGCGCCAGCGTGGAAAAGTAATGCTGGTTATCACTGCCTCCTGGAACCTCTTCAAATGCCACAGACAATTTGGCCCTCTCTGCTTTCCTGCGGACTCCATCCTCAAAAGCACCTGTTTTCGCTTTCGGCAACCTCCGGAGCAAAAAAGACAAACGTCCAGCTTTTGCTGCCACAGCAAAGGTGCCAGCGGGGAAAAGTAATGCTGGTTCTCACTGCCTCCTGGAACCCTTTCAAATGCCCCAGACAATTCGGCCTACTCTGCTTTCCTGCGGACTCCATCCTCAAAAGCACCTGTTTTCGCTTTCGGCAGCCTCCGGAGCAAAAAAGACAAACGTCCAGCTTTTGCTGCCACAGCAAAGGTGCCAGCGGGGAAAAGTAATGCTGGTTCTCACTGCCTCCTGGAACCCTTTCAAATGCCACAGACAATTTGGCCCTCTCTGCTTTCCTGCGGACTCCATCCTCAAAAGCACCTTTTTTCGCTTTCGGCAGCCTCCGGAGCAAAGAAGACAAACGTCCAGCTTTTGCTGCCACAGCAAAGGTGCCAGCGGGGAAAAGTAATGCTGGTTCTCACTGCCTCCTGCAACCCTTTCAAATGCCACAGACAATTTGGCCCTCTCTGCTTTCCTGCGGACTCCATCCTCAAAAGCACCTGTTTTCGCTTTCGGCAGCCTCCGGAGCAAAAAAGACAAACGTCCAGCTTTTGCTGCCACAGCAAAGGTGGCAGCGGGGAAAAGTAATGCTGGTTCTCACTGCCTCCTGGAACCCTTTCAAATGCCACAGACAATTTGGCCCTCTCTGCTTTCCTGCGGACTCTATCCTCAAAAGCGCCTTTTTTCACTTTCGGCGCCCTCCGGTGGTAAAAAGACAAACGTCCAGGTTTTGCTGCCACAGCAAAGGCGCCAGCGGGGAAAAGTGATGCTGGTCCTCATTGCCTCCTGGAACTCTTTCAAATGCCACAGACAATTTGGCCCTCTCTGCTTTCCTGCGGACTCCATCCTCAAAAGCACCTGTTTTCGCTTTCGGCAACCTCCGGAGCAAAAAAGACAAACGTCCAGCTTTTGCTGCCACAGCAAAGGTGCCAGCGGGGAAAAGTAATGCTGGTTCTCACTGCCTCCTGGAACCTCTTCAAATGCCACAGACAATTTGGCCCTCTCTGCTTTCCTGCAGACTCCATCCTCAAAAGCACTAGTTTTCGCTTTCGGCAGCCTCAGGAGCAAAGAAGACAAACGTCCAGAATTTGTTGCCACAGCAAAGGTGGCAGCGGGGAAAAGTAATGCTGGTTCTCACTGCCTCCTGGAACCCTTTCAAATGCCACAGACAATTTGGCCCTCTCTGCTTTCCTGCGGACTCCATCCTCAAAAGCACCTGTTTTCGCTTTCGGCAACCTCCGGAGCAAAAAAGACAAACGTCCAGCTTTTGCTGCCACAGCAAAGGTGCCAGCGGGGAAAAGTAATGCTGGTTCTCACTGCCTCCTGGAACTCTTTCAAATGCCCCAGACAATTTGGCCCTCTCTGCTTTCCTGCGGACTCCATCCTCAAAAGCACCTGTTTTCGCTTTCGGCAACCTCCGGAGCAAAAAAGACAAACGTCCAGCTTTTGCTGCCACAGCAAAGGTGCCAGCGGGGAAAAGTAATGCTGGTTCTCACTGCCTCCTGGAACCCTTTCAAATGCCACAGACAATTTGGCCCTCTCTGCTTTCCTGCGGACTCCATCCTCAAAAGCACCTGTTTTCGCTTTCGGCAGCCTCCGGAGCAAAAAAGACAATCATCCAGCTTTTGCTGCCACAGCAAAGGTGGCAGCGGGGAAAAGTAATGCTGGTTCTCACTGCCTCCTGGAACCCTTTCAAATGCTCCAGACAATTTGGCCCTCTCTGCTTTCCTGCGGACTCTATCCTCAAAAGCGCCTTTTTTCACTTTCGGCGCCCTCCGGTGGTAAAAATACAAACGTCCAGGTTTTGCTGCCACAGCAAAGGCGCCAGCGGGGAAAAGTGATGCTGGTCCTCATTGCCTCCTGGAACTCTTTCAAATGCAACAGACAATTTGGCCCTCTCTGCTTTCCTGCGGACTCCATCCTCAAAAGCACCTGTTTTCGCTTTCGGCAACCTCCGGAGCAAAAAAGACAAACGTCCAGCTTTTGCTGCCACAGCAAAGGTGCCAGCGGGGAAAAGTAATGCTGGTTCTCACTGCCTCCTGGAACCTCTTCAAATGCCACAGACAATTTGGCCCTCTCTGCTTTCCTGCGGACTCCATCCTCAAAAGCACTAGTTTTCGCTTTCGGCAGCCTCCGGAGCAAAGAAGACAAACGTCCAGAATTTGCTGCCACAGTAAAGGTGCCAGCGGGGAAAAGTAATGCTGGTTCTCACTGCCTCCTGGAACCCTTTCAAATGCCACAGACAATTTGGCCCTCTCTGCTTTCCTGCGGACTCCATCCTCAAAAGCACCTGTTTTCGCTTTCGGCAACCTCCGGAGCAAAAAAGACCAACGTCCAGCTTTTGCTGCCACAGCAAAGGTGCCAGCGGGGAAAAGTAATGCTGGTTCTCACTGTCTCCTGGAACCCTTTCAAATGCCCCAGACAATTTGGCCCTCTCTGCTTTCCTGCGGACTCCATCCTCAAAAGCACCTGTTTTCGCTTTCGGCAGCCTCCGGAGCAAAGAAGACAAACGTCCAGATTTTGCTGCCACAGCAAAGGTGCCAGCGGGGAAAAGTAATGCTGGTTCTCACTGCCTCCTGGAACCCTTTCAAATGCCACAGACAATTTGGCCCTCTCTGCTTTCCTGCGGACTCCATCCTCAAAAGCACCTGTTTTCGCTTTTGGATACCTCCGGAGCAAAAAAGACAAACGTCCAGCTTTTGCTGCCACAGCAAAGGTGCCAGCGGGGAAAAGTAATGCTGGTTCTCACTGCCTCCTGGAACGCTTTCAAATGCCACAGACAATTTGGCCCTCTCTGCTTTCCTGCGGACTCCATCCTCAAAAGCACCTTTTTTCGCTTTCGGCAACCTCCGGAGCAAAAAAGACAAACGTCCAGCTTTTGCTGCCACAGCAAAGGTGCCAGCGGGGAAAAGTAATGCTGGTTCTCACTGCCTCCTGGAACGCTTTCAAATGCCACAGACAATTTGGCCCTCTCTGCTTTCCTGCGGACTCCATCCTCAAAAGCACCTGTTTTCGCTTTCGGCAGCCTCCGGAGCAAAGAAGACAAACGTCCAGCTTTTGCTGCCACAGCAAAGGTGCCAGCGGGGAAAAGTGATGCTGGTCCTCATTGCCTCCTGGAACCTCTTCAAATGCCCCAGACAATTTGGCCCTCTCTGCTTTCCTGCGGACTCCATCCTCAAAAGCACCTTTTTTCGCTTTCGGCAACCTCAGGAGCAAAAAAGACAAACGTCCAGCTTTTGCTGCCACAGCAAAGGCGCCAGCGGGGAAAAGTGATGCTGGTTCTCACTGCCTCCTGGAACCTCTTCAAACGCCACAGACAATTTGGCCCTCTCTGCTTTCCTGCGGACTCCATCCTCAAAAGCACCTGTTTTCGCTTTCGGCAGCCTCCGGAGCAAAAAAGACAAATGTCCAGCTTTTGCTGCCACAGCAAAGGTGCCAGCGGGGAAAAGTAATGCTGGTTCTCACTGCCTCCTGGAACTCTTTCAAATGCCCCAGACAATTTGGCCCTCTCTGCTTTCCTGCGGACTCCATCCTCAAAAGCACCTTTTTTCGCTTTCGGCAACCTCCGGAGCAAAAAAGACAAACGTCCAGCTTTTGCTGCCACAGCAAAGGCGCCAGCGGGGAAAAGTAATGCTGGTTCTATCTGTCTCCTGGAACCCTTTCAAATGCCCCAGACAATTTGGCCCTCTCTGCTTTCCTGCGGACTCCATCCTCAAAAGCACCTGTTTTCGCTTTCGGCAACCTCCGGAGCAAAAAAGACAAACGTCCAGCTTTTGCTGCCACAGCAAAGGTGCCAGCGGGGAAAAGTAATGCTGGTTCTCACTGCCTCCTTGAACCCTTTCAAATGCCACAGACAATTTGGCCCTCTCTGCTTTCCTGCGGACTCCATCCTCAAAAGCACCTTTTTTCGCTTTCGGCAACCTCCGGAGCAAAAAAGACAAACGTCCAGCTTTTGCTGCCACAGCAAAGGTGCCAGCGGGGAAAAGTAATGCTGGTTCTCACTGCCTCCTGGAACCTCTTCAAATGCCACAGACAATTTGGCCCTCTCTGCTTTCCTGCGGACTCCATCCTCAAAAGCACCTGTTTTCGCTTTCGGCAGCCTCCGGAGCAAAGAAGACAAACGTCCAGCTTTTGCTGCCACAGCAAAGGTGCCAGCGGGGAAAAGTGATGCTGGTCCTCATTGCCTCCTGGAACCTCTTCAAATGCCCCAGACAATTTGGCCCTCTCTGCTTTCCTGCGGACTCCATCCTCAAAAGCACCTTTTTTCTCTTTCGGCAGCCTCCGGAGCAAAAAAGACAAACGTCCAGCTTTTGCTGCCACAGCAAAGGTGCCAGCGGGGAAAAGTGATGCTGGTCCTCATTGCCTCCTGGAACCTCTTCAAATGCCACAGACAATTTGGCCCTCTCTGCTTTCCTGCGGACTCCATCCTCAAAAGCACCTGTTTTCGCTTTTGGATACCTCAGGAGCAAAAAAGACAAACGTCCAGCTTTTGCTGCCACAGCAAAGGCGCCAGAGGGGAAAAGTAATGCTGGTTCTCACTGTCTCCTGGAACTCTTTCAAATGCCCCAGACAATTTGGCCCTCTCTGCTTTCCTGCGGACTCCATCCTCAAAAGCACCTGTTTTCGCTTTCGGCAGCCTCCGGAGCAAAAAAGACAAACGTCCAGCTTTTGCTGCCACAGCAAAGGTGCCAGCGGGGAAAAGTAATGCTGGTTCTCACTGCCTCCTGGAACCCTTTCAAATGCCCCAGACAATTTGGCCCTCTCTGCTTTCCTGCGGACTCCATCCTCAAAAGCACCTTTTTTCGCTTTCGGCAACCTCCGGAGCAAAAACGACAAACGTCCAGATTTTGCTGCCACAGCAAAGGTGCCAGCGGGGAAAAGTAATGCTGGTTCTCACTGCCTCCTGGAACCTCTTCAAATGCCACAGACAATTTGGCCCTCTCTGCTTTCCTGCGGACTCCATCCTCAAAAGCACCTGTTTTCGCTTTCGGCAGCCTCCGGAGCAAAGAAGACAAACGTCCAGATTTTGCTGCCACAGCAAAGGTGCCAGCGGGGAAAAGTAATGCTGGTTCTCACTGCCTCCTGGAACCCTTTCAAATGCCACAGACAATTTGGCCCTCTCTGCTTTCCTGCGTACTCCATCCTCAAAAGCACCTGTTTTCGCTTTCGGCAACCTCCGGAGCAAAAAAGACAAACGTCCAGCTTTTGCTGCCACAGCAAAGGCGCCAGCGTGGAAAAGTAATGCTGGTTCTCACTGCCTCCTGGAACCTCTTCAAATGCCACAGACAATTTGGCCCTCTCTGCTTTCCTGCGGACTCCATCCTCAAAAGCACCTGTTTTCGCTTTCGGCAGCCTCCGGAGCAAAGAAGACAAACGTCCAGATTTTGCTGCCACAGCAAAGGTGCCAGCGGGGAAAAGTAATGCTGGTTCTCACTGCCTCCTGGAACCCTTTCAAATGCCACAGACAATTTGGCCCTCTCTGCTTTCCTGCGGACTCCATCCTCAAAAGCACCTGTTTTCGCTTTCGGCAGCCTCCGGAGCAAAAAAGACAAACGTCCAGCTTTTGCTGCCACAGCAAAGGTGCCAGCGGGGAAAAGTAATGCTGGTTCTCACTGCCTCCTGGAACCCTTTCAAATGCCCCAGACAATTTGGCCCTCTCTGCTTTCCTGCGGACTCCATCCTCAAAAGCACCTTTTTTCGCTTTCGGCAGCCTCCGGAGCAAAAACGACAAACGTCCAGATTTTGCTGCCACAGCAAAGGTGCCAGCGGGGAAAAGTAATGCTGGTTCTCACTGCCTCCTGGAACCTCTTCAAATGCCACAGACAATTTGGCCCTCTCTGCTTTCCTGCGGACTCCATCCTCAAAAGCACCTGTTTTCGCTTTCGGCAGCCTCCGGAGCAAAGAAGACAAACGTCCAGATTTTGCTGCCACAGCAAAGGTGCCAGCGGGGAAAAGTAATGCTGGTTCTCACTGCCTCCTGGAACCCTTTCAAATGCCACAGACAATTTGGCCCTCTCTGCTTTCCTGCGGACTCCATCCTCAAAAGCACCTGTTTTCGCTTTCGGCAACCTCCGGAGCAAAAAAGACAAACGTCCAGCTTTTGCTGCCACAGCAAAGGCGCCAGCGTGGAAAAGTAATGCTGGTTCTCACTGCCTCCTGGAACCTCTTCAAATGCCACAGACAATTTGGCCCTCTCTGCTTTCCTGCGGACTCCATCCTCAAAAGCACCTGTTTTCGCTTTCGGCAGCCTCCGGAGCAAAGAAGACAAACGTCCAGATTTTGCTGCCACAGCAAAGGTGCCAGCGGGGAAAAGTAATGCTGGTTCTCACTGCCTCCTGGAACCCTTTCAAATGCCACAGACAATTTGGCCCTCTCTGCTTTCCTGCGGACTCCATCCTCAAAAGCACCTGTTTTCGATTTCGGCAGCCTCTGGAGCAAAGAAGACAAACGTCCAGATTTTGCTGCCACAGCAAAGGTGCCAGCAAGGAAAAGTAATGCTGGTTCTCACTGCCTCCTGGAACCCTTTCAAATGCCACAGACAATTTGGCCCTCTCTGCTTTCCTGCGGACTCCATCCTCAAAAGCACCTGTTTTCGCTTTCGGCAACCTCCGGAGCAAAAAAGACAAACGTCCAGCTTTTGCTGCCACAGCAAAGGTGCCAGCGGGGAAAAGTAATGCTGGTTCTCACTGCCTCCTGGAACTCTTTCAAATGCCCCAGACAATTTGGCCCTCTCTGCTTTCCTGCGGACTCCATCCTCAAAAGCACCTGTTTTCTCTTTCGGCAGCCTCCGGAGTAAAAAAGAAAAACGTCCAGCTTTTGCTGCCACAGCAAAGGTGCCAGCGGGGAAAAGTAATGCTGGTTCTCACTGCCTCCTGGAACTCTTTCAAATGCCCCAGACAATTTGGCCCTCTCTGCTTTCCTGCGGACTCCATCCTCAAAAGCACCTGTTTTCTCTTTCGGCAGCCTCCGGAGCAAAAAAGACAAACGTCCAGCTTTTGCTGCCACAGCAAAGGTGCCAGCGGGGAAAAGTGATGCTGGTCCTCATTGCCTCCTGGAACCTCTTCAAATGCCACAGACAATTTGGCCCTCTCTGCTTTCCTGCGGACTCCATCCTCAAAAGCACCTTTTTTCGCTTTCGGAAACCTCAGGAGCAAAAAAGACAAACGTCCAGCTTTTGCTGCCACAGCAAAGGTGCCAGCGGGGAAAAGTAATGCTGATTCTCACTGTCTCCTGGAACTCTTTCAAATGCCCCAGACAATTTGGCCCTCTCTGCTTTCCTGCGGACTCCATCCTCAAAAGCACCTGTTTTCGCTTTCGGCAGCCTCCGGAGCAAAAAAGACAAACGTCCAGCTTTTGCTGCCACAGCAAAGGTGCCAGCGGGGAAAAGTAATGCTGGTTCTCACTGCCTCCTGGAACCCTTTCAAATGCCACAGACAATTTGGCCCTCTCTGCTTTCCTGCGGAGTCCATCCTCAAAAGCACCTTTTTTCGCTTTCGGCAACCTCCGGAGCAAAAAAGACAAACGTCCAGCTTTTGCTGCCACAGCAAAGGTGCCAGCGGGGAAAAGTAATGCTGGTTCTCACTGCCTCCTGGAACCTCTTCAAATGCCACAGACAATTTGGCCCTCTCTGCTTTCCTGCGGACTCCATCCTCAAAAGCACCTGTTTTCGCTTTCGGCAGCCTCCGGAGCAAAGAAGACAAACGTCCAGATTTTGCTGCCACAGCAAAGGTGCCAGCGGGGAAAAGTAATGCTGGTTCTCACTGCCTCCTGGAACCCTTTCAAATGCCACAGACAATTTGGCCCTCTCTGCTTTCCTGTGGACTCCATCCTCAAAAGCACCTGTTTTCGCTTTCGGCAACCTCAGGAGCAAAAAAGACAAACGTCCAGCTTTTGCTGCCACAGCAAAGGCGCCAGCGTCGAAAAGTAATGCTGGTTCTCACTGCCTCCTGGAACCTCTTCAAATGCCACAGACAATTTGGCCCTCTCTGCTTTCCTGCGGACTCCATCCTCAAAAGCACCTGTTTTCGCTTTCGGCAGCCTCCGGAGCAAAAAAGACAAACGTCCAGCTTTTGCTGCCACAGCAAAGGTGCCAGCGGGGAAAAGTAATGCTGGTTCTCACTGCCTCCTGGAACCTCTTCAAATGCCCCAGACAATTTGGCCCTCTCTGCTTTCCTGCGGACTCCATCCTCAAAAGCACCTGTTTTCGCTTTCGGCAGCCTCCGGAGCAAAAAAGACAAACGTCCAGCTTTTGCTGCCACAGCAAAGGCGCCAGCGTGGAAAAGTAATGCTGGTTCTCACTGTCTCCTGGAACCTCTTCAAATGCCACAGACAATTTGGCCCTCTCTGCTTTCCTGCGGACTCCATCCTCAAAAGCACCTGTTTTCGCTTTCGGCAACCTCCGGAGCAAAAACGACAAACGTCCAGATTTTGCTGCCACAGCAAAGGTGCCAGCGGGGAAAAGTAATGCTGGTTCTCACTGCCTCCTGGAACCTCTTCAAATGCCACAGACAATTTGGCCCTCTCTGCTTTCCTGCGGACTCCATCCTCAAAAGCACCTGTTTTCGCTTTCGGCAGCCTCCGGAGCAAAGAAGACAAACGTCCAGATTTTGCTGCCACAGCAAAGGTGCCAGCGGGGAAAAGTAATGCTGGTTCTCACTGCCTCCTGGAACCCTTTCAAATGCCCCAGACAATTTGGCCCTCTCTGCTTTCCTGCGGACTCCATCCTCAAAAGCACCTGTTTTCGCTTTCGGCAACCTCCGGAGCAAAAACGACAAACGTCCAGATTTTGCTGCCACAGCAAAGGTGCCAGCGGGGAAAAGTAATGCTGGTTCTCACTGCCTCCTGGAACCTCTTCAAATGCCACAGACAATTTGGCCCTCTCTGCTTTCCTGCGGACTCCATCCTCAAAAGCACCTGTTTTCGCTTTCGGCAGCCTCCGGAGCAAAGAAGACAAACGTCCAGATTTTGCTGCCACAGCAAAGGTGCCAGCGGGGAAAAGTAATGCTGGTTCTCACTGCCTCCTGGAACCCTTTCAAATGCCACAGACAATTTGGCCCTCTCTGCTTTCCTGCGGACTCCATCCTCAAAAGCACCTGTTTTCGATTTCGGCAGCCTCCGGAGCAAAGAAGACAAACGTCCAGATTTTGCTGCCACAGCAAAGGTGCCAGCAAGGAAAAGTAATGCTGGTTCTCACTGCCTCCTGGAACCCTTTCAAATGCCACAGACAATTTGGCCCTCTCTGCTTTCCTGCGGACTCCATCCTCAAAAGCACCTTTTTTCGCTTTCGGAAACCTCAGGAGCAAAAAAGACAAACGTCCAGCTTTTGCTGCCACAGCAAAGGTGCCAGCGGGGAAAAGTAATGCTGGTTCTCACTGCCTCCTGGAACTCTTTCAAATGCCCCAGACAATTTGGCCCTCTCTGCTTTCCTGCGGACTCCATCCTCAAAAGCACCTGTTTTCTCTTTCGGCAGCCTCCGGAGTAAAAAAGACAAACGTCCAGCTTTTGCTGCCACAGCAAAGGTGCCAGCGGGGAAAAGTAATGCTGGTTCTCACTGCCTCCTGGAACTCTTTCAAATGCCACAGACAATTTGGCCCTCTCTGCTTTCCTGCGGACTCCATCCTCAAAAGCACCTGTTTTCTCTTTCGGCAGCCTCCGGAGCAAAAAAGACAAACGTCCAGCTTTTGCTGCCACAGCAAAGGTGCCAGCGGGGAAAAGTGATGCTGGTCCTCATTGCCTCCTGGAACCTCTTCAAATGCCACAGACAATTTGGCCCTCTCTGCTTTCCTGCGGACTCCATCCTCAAAAGCACCTGTTTTCGCTTTCGGCAGCCTCCGGAGCAAAGAAGACAAACGTCCAGATTTTGCTGCCACAGCAAAGGTGCCAGCGGGGAAAAGTAATGCTGGTTCTCACTGCCTCCTGGAACCCTTTCAAATGCCACAGACAATTTGGCCCTCTCTGCTTTCCTGTGGACTCCATCCTCAAAAGCACCTGTTTTCGCTTTCGGCAACCTCAGGAGCAAAAAAGACAAACGTCCAGCTTTTGCTGCCACAGCAAAGGCGCCAGCGTCGAAAAGTAATGCTGGTTCTCACTGCCTCCTGGAACCTCTTCAAATGCCACAGACAATTTGGCCCTCTCTGCTTTCCTGCGGACTCCATCCTCAAAAGCACCTGTTTTCGCTTTCGGCAGCCTCCGGAGCAAAAAAGACAAACGTCCAGCTTTTGCTGCCACAGCAAAGGTGCCAGCGGGGAAAAGTAATGCTGGTTCTCACTGTCTCCTGGAACTCTTTCAAATGCCCCAGACAATTTGGCCCTCTCTGCTTTCCTGCGGACTCCATCCTCAAAAGCACCTGTTTTCTCTTTCGGCAGCCTCCGGAGCAAAAAAGACAAACGTCCAGCTTTTGCTGCCACAGCAAAGGTGCCAGCGGGGAAAAGTAATGCTGGTTCTCACTGCCTCCTGGAACCCTTTCAAATGCCCCAGACAATTTGGCCCTCTCTGCTTTCCTGCGGACTCCATCCTCAAAAGCACCTGTTTTCGCTTTCGGCAACCTCAGGAGCAAAAAAGACAAACGTCCAGCTTTTGCTGCCACAGCAAAGGCGCCAGCGTGGAAAAGTAATGCTGGTTCTCACTGCCTCCTGGAACCTCTTCAAATGCCACAGACAATTTGGCCCTCTCTGCTTTCCTGCGGACTCCATCCGCAAAAGCACCTGTTTTCGCTTTCGGCAGCCTCCGGAGCAAAGAAGACAAACGTCCAGCTTTTGCTGCCACAGCAAAGGTGCCAGCGGGGAAAAGTAATGCTGGTTCTCACTGCCTCCTGGAACTCTTTCAAATGCCCCAGACAATTTGGCCCTCTCTGCTTTCCTGCGGACTCCATCCTCAAAAGCACCTGTTTTCGCTTTCGGCAGCCTCCGGAGCAAAAAAGACAAACGTCCAGCTTTTGCTGCCACAGCAAAGGTGCCAGCGGGGAAAAGTGATGCTGGTCCTCACTGCCTCCTGGAACCCCTTCAAATGCCACAGACAATTTGGCCCTCTCTGCTTTCCTGCGGACTCCATCCTCAAAAGCACCTGTTTTCGCTTTCGGCAACCTCCGGAGCAAAAAAGACAAACGTCCAGCTTTTGCTGCCACAGCAAAGGTGCCAGCGGGGAAAAGTAATGCTGGTTCTCACTGCCTCCTGGAACTCTTTCAAATGCCCCAGACAATTTGGCCCTCTCTGCTTTCCTGCGGACTCCATCCTCAAAAGCACCTGTTTTCTCTTTCGGCAGCCTCCGGAGCAAAAAAGACAAACGTCCAGCTTTTGCTGCCACAGCAAAGGTGCCAGCGGGGAAAAGTGATGCTGGTCCTCATTGCCTCCTGGAACCTCTTCAAATGCCACAGACAATTTGGCCCTCTCTGCTTTCCTGCGGACTCCATCCTCAAAAGCACCTTTTTTCGCTTTCGGAAACCTCAGGAGCAAAAAAGACAAACGTCCAGCTTTTGCTGCCACAGCAAAGGTGCCAGCGGGGAAAAGTAATGCTGATTCTCACTGTCTCCTGGAACTCTTTCAAATGCCCCAGACAATTTGGCCCTCTCTGCTTTCCTGCGGACTCCATCCTCAAAAGCACCTGTTTTCGCTTTCGGCAGCCTCCGGAGCAAAAAAGACAAACGTCCAGCTTTTGCTGCCACAGCAAAGGTGCCAGCGGGGAAAAGTAATGCTGGTTCTCACTGCCTCCTGGAACCCTTTCAAATGCCACAGACAATTTGGCCCTCTCTGCTTTCCTGCGGAGTCCATCCTCAAAAGCACCTGTTTTCGCTTTCGGCAACCTCCGGAGCAAAAAAGACAAACGTCCAGCTTTTGCTGCCACAGCAAAGGTGCCAGCGGGGAAAAGTAATGCTGGTTCTCACTGCCTCCTGGAACCTCTTCAAATGCCACAGACAATTTGGCCCTCTCTGCTTTCCTGCGGACTCCATCCTCAAAAGCACCTGTTTTCGCTTTCGGCAGCCTCCGGAGCAAAGAAGACAAACGTCCAGATTTTGCTGCCACAGCAAAGGTGCCAGCGGGGAAAAGTAATGCTGGTTCTCACTGCCTCCTGGAACCCTTTCAAATGCCACAGACAATTTGGCCCTCTCTGCTTTCCTGTGGACTCCATCCTCAAAAGCACCTGTTTTCGCTTTCGGCAACCTCAGGAGCAAAAAAGACAAACGTCCAGCTTTTGCTGCCACAGCAAAGGCGCCAGCGTCGAAAAGTAATGCTGGTTCTCACTGCCTCCTGGAACCTCTTCAAATGCCACAGACAATTTGGCCCTCTCTGCTTTCCTGCGGACTCCATCCTCAAAAGCACCTGTTTTCGCTTTCGGCAGCCTCCGGAGCAAAAAAGACAAACGTCCAGCTTTTGCTGCCACAGCAAAGGTGCCAGCGGGGAAAAGTAATGCTGGTTCTCACTGCCTCCTGGAACCTCTTCAAATGCCACAGACAATTTGGCCCTCTCTGCTTTCCTGCGGACTCCATCCTCAAAAGCACCTGTTTTCGCTTTCGGCAGCCTCCGGAGCAAAAAAGACAAACGTCCAGCTTTTGCTGCCACAGCAAAGGCGCCAGCGTGGAAAAGTAATGCTGGTTCTCACTGTCTCCTGGAACCTCTTCAAATGCCACAGACAATTTGGCCCTCTCTGCTTTCCTGCGGACTCCATCCTCAAAAGCACCTGTTTTCGCTTTCGGCAACCTCCGGAGCAAAAACGACAAACGTCCAGCTTTTGCTGCCACAGCAAAGGTGCCAGCGGGGAAAAGTAATGCTGGTTCTCACTGCCTCCTGGAACCTCTTCAAATGCCACAGACAATTTGGCCCTCTCTGCTTTCCTGCGGACTCCATCCTCAAAAGCACCTGTTTTCGCTTTCGGCAGCCTCCGGAGCAAAGAAGACAAACGTCCAGATTTTGCTGCCACAGCAAAGGTGCCAGCGGGGAAAAGTAATGCTGGTTCTCACTGCCTCCTGGAACCCTTTCAAATGCCCCAGACAATTTGGCCCTCTCTGCTTTCCTGCGGACTCCATCCTCAAAAGCACCTGTTTTCGCTTTCGGCAACCTCCGGAGCAAAAACGACAAACGTCCAGATTTTGCTGCCACAGCAAAGGTGCCAGCGGGGAAAAGTAATGCTGGTTCTCACTGCCTCCTGGAACCTCTTCAAATGCCACAGACAATTTGGCCCTCTCTGCTTTCCTGCGGACTCCATCCTCAAAAGCACCTGTTTTCGCTTTCGGCAGCCTCCGGAGCAAAGAAGACAAACGTCCAGATTTTGCTGCCACAGCAAAGGTGCCAGCGGGGAAAAGTAATGCTGGTTCTCACTGCCTCCTGGAACCCTTTCAAATGCCACAGACAATTTGGCCCTCTCTGCTTTCCTGCGGACTCCATCCTCAAAAGCACCTGTTTTCGATTTCGGCAGCCTCCGGAGCAAAGAAGACAAACGTCCAGATTTTGCTGCCACAGCAAAGGTGCCAGCAAGGAAAAGTAATGCTGGTTCTCACTGCCTCCTGGAACCCTTTCAAATGCCACAGACAATTTGGCCCTCTCTGCTTTCCTGCGGACTCCATCCTCAAAAGCACCTTTTTTCGCTTTCGGCAACCTCCGGAGCAAAAAAGACAAACGTCCAGCTTTTGCTGCCACAGCAAAGGTGCCAGCGGGGAAAAGTAATGCTGGTTCTCACTGCCTCCTGGAACTCTTTCAAATGCCCCAGACAATTTGGCCCTCTCTGCTTTCCTGCGGACTCCATCCTCAAAAGCACCTGTTTTCGCTTTCGGCAGCCTCCGGAGCAAAGAAGACAAACGTCCAGATTTTGCTGCCACAGCAAAGGTGCCAGCGGGGAAAAGTAATGCTGGTTCTCACTGCCTCCTGGAACCCTTTCAAATGCCACAGACAATTTGGCCCTCTCTGCTTTCCTGTGGACTCCATCCTCAAAAGCACCTGTTTTCGCTTTCGGCAACCTCAGGAGCAAAAAAGACAAACGTCCAGCTTTTGCTGCCACAGCAAAGGCGCCAGCGTCGAAAAGTAATGCTGGTTCTCACTGCCTCCTGGAACCTCTTCAAATGCCACAGACAATTTGGCCCTCTCTGCTTTCCTGCGGACTCCATCCTCAAAAGCACCTGTTTTCGCTTTCGGCAGCCTCCGGAGCAAAAAAGACAAACGTCCAGCTTTTGCTGCCACAGCAAAGGTGCCAGCGGGGAAAAGTAATGCTGGTTCTCACTGCCTCCTGGAACTCTTTCAAATGCCCCAGACAATTTGGCCCTCTCTGCTTTCCTGCGGACTCCATCCTCAAAAGCACCTGTTTTCTCTTTCGGCAGCCTCCGGAGCAAAAAAGACAAACGTCCAGCTTTTGCTGCCACAGCAAAGGTGCCAGCGGGGAAAAGTGATGCTGGTCCTCATTGCCTCCTGGAACCTCTTCAAATGCCACAGACAATTTGGCCCTCTCTGCTTTCCTGCAGACTCCATCCTCAAAAGCACCTTTTTTCGCTTTCGGAAACCTCAGGAGCAAAAAAGACAAACGTCCAGCTTTTGCTGCCACAGCAAAGGCGCCAGAGGGGAAAAGTAATGCTGGTTCTCACTGTCTCCTGGAACTCTTTCAAATGCCCCAGACAATTTGGCCCTCTCTGCTTTCCTGCGGACTCCATCCTCAAAAGCACCTGTTTTCGCTTTCGGCAGCCTCCGGAGCAAAAAAGACAAACGTCCAGCTTTTGCTGCCACAGCAAAGGTGCCAGCGGGGAAAAGTAATGCTGGTTCTCACTGCCTCCTGGAACCCTTTCAAATGCCCCAGACAATTTGGCCCTCTCTGCTTTCCTGCGGACTCCATCCTCAAAAGCACCTTTTTTCGCTTTCGGCAGCCTCCGGAGCAAAAAAGACAAACGTCCAGCTTTTGCTGCCACAGCAAAGGTGCCAGCGGGGAAAAGTAATGCTGGTTCTCACTGCCTCCTGGAACCTCTTCAAATGCCACAGAGAATTTGGCCCTCTCTGCTTTCCTGCGGACTCCATCCTCAAAAGCACCTGTTTTCGCTTTCGGCAGCCTCCGGAGCAAAGAAGACAAACGTCCAGATTTTGCTGCCACAGCAAAGGTGCCAGCGGGGAAAAGTAATGCTGGTTCTCACTGCCTCCTGGAACCCTTTCAAATGCCACAGACAATTTGGCCCTCTCTGCTTTCCTGTGGACTCCATCCTCAAAAGCACCTGTTTTCGCTTTCGGCAACCTCAGGAGCAAAAAAGACAAACGTCCAGCTTTTGCTGCCACAGCAAAGGCGCCAGCGTGGAAAAGTAATGCTGGTTCTCACTGCCTCCTGGAACCTCTTCAAATGCCACAGACAATTTGGCCCTCTCTGCTTTCCTGCGGACTCCATCCGCAAAAGCACCTGTTTTCGCTTTCGGCAGCCTCCGGAGCAAAGAAGACAAACGTCCAGCTTTTGCTGCCACAGCAAAGGTGCCAGCGGGGAAAAGTAATGCTGGTTCTCACTGCCTCCTGGAACTCTTTCAAATGCCCCAGACAATTTGGCCCTCTCTGCTTTCCTGCGGACTCCATCCTCAAAAGCACCTGTTTTCGCTTTCGGCAGCCTCCGGAGCAAAAAAGACAAACGTCCAGCTTTTGCTGCCACAGCAAAGGTGCCAGCGGGGAAAAGTGATGCTGGTCCTCATTGCCTCCTGGAACCTCTTCAAATGCCACAGACAATTTGGCCCTCTCTGCTTTCCTGCGGACTCCATCCTCAAAAGCACCTTTTTTCGCTTTCGGAAACCTCAGGAGCAAAAAAGACAAACGTCCAGCTTTTGCTGCCACAGCAAAGGTGCCAGCGGGGAAAAGTAATGCTGATTCTCACTGTCTCCTGGAACTCTTTCAAATGCCCCAGACAATTTGGCCCTCTCTGCTTTCCTGCGGACTCCATCCTCAAAAGCACCTGTTTTCGCTTTCGGCAGCCTCCGGAGCAAAAAAGACAAACGTCCAGCTTTTGCTGCCACAGCAAAGGTGCCAGCGGGGAAAAGTAATGCTGGTTCTCACTGCCTCCTGGAACCCTTTCAAATGCCACAGACAATTTGGCCCTCTCTGCTTTCCTGCGGAGTCCATCCTCAAAAGCACCTGTTTTCGCTTTCGGCAACCTCCGGAGCAAAAAAGACAAACGTCCAGCTTTTGCTGCCACAGCAAAGGTGCCAGCGGGGAAAAGTAATGCTGGTTCTCACTGCCTCCTGGAACCTCTTCAAATGCCACAGACAATTTGGCCCTCTCTGCTTTCCTGCGGACTCCATCCTCAAAAGCACCTGTTTTCGCTTTCGGCAGCCTCCGGAGCAAAAAAGACAAACGTCCAGCTTTTGCTGCCACAGCAAAGGTGCCAGCGGGGAAAAGTAATGCTGGTTCTCACTGCCTCCTGGAACCCTTTCAAATGCCACAGACAATTTGGCCCTCTCTGCTTTCCTGTGGACTCCATCCTCAAAAGCACCTGTTTTCGCTTTCGGCAACCTCAGGAGCAAAAAAGACAAACGTCCAGCTTTTGCTGCCACAGCAAAGGCGCCAGCGTCGAAAAGTAATGCTGGTTCTCACTGCCTCCTGGAACCTCTTCAAATGCCACAGACAATTTGGCCCTCTCTGCTTTCCTGCGGACTCCATCCTCAAAAGCACCTGTTTTCGCTTTCGGCAGCCTCCGGAGCAAAAAAGACAAACGTCCAGCTTTTGCTGCCACAGCAAAGGTGCCAGCGGGGAAAAGTAATGCTGGTTCTCACTGCCTCCTGGAACCCTTTCAAATGCCCCAGACAATTTGGCCCTCTCTGCTTTCCTGCGGACTCCATCCTCAAAAGCACCTGTTTTTGCTTTCGGCAGCCTCCGGAGCAAAAAAGACAAACGTCCAGCTTTTGCTGCCACAGCAAAGGTGCCAGCGGGGAAAAGTAATGCTGGTTCTCACTGCCTCCTGGAACCCTTTCAAATGCCCCAGACAATTTGGCACTCTCTGCTTTCCTGCGGACTCCATCCTCAAAAGCACCTGTTTTCGCTTTCTGCAGCCTCAGGAGCAAAAAAGACAAACGTCCAGCTTTTGCTGCCACAGCAAAGGTGCCAGCGGGGAAAAGTAATGCTGGTTCTCACTGCCTCCTGGAACCCTTTCAAATGCCACAGACAATTTGGCCCTCTCTGCTTTCCTGCGGACTCCATCCTCAAAAGCACCTGTTTTCGCTTTCGGCAGCCTCCGGAGCAAAAAAGACAAACGTCCAGCTTTTGCTGCCACAGCAAAGGTGGCAGCGGGGAAAAGTAATGCTGGTTCTCACTGCCTCCTGGAACCCTTTCAAATGCCCCAGACAATTTGGCCCTCTCTGCTTTCCTGCGGACTCTATCCTCAAAAGCGCCTTTTTTCACTTTCGGCGCCCTCCGGTGGTAAAAAGACAAACGTCCAGGTTTTGCTGCCACAGCAAAGGCGCCAGCGGGGAAAAGTGATGCTGGTCCTCATTGCCTCCTGGAACTCTTTCAAATGCCACAGACAATTTGGCCCTCTCTGCTTTCCTGCGGACTCCATCCTCAAAAGCACCTTTTTTCGCTTTCGGCAACCTCCGGAGCAAAAAAGACAAACGTCCAGCTTTTGCTGCCACAGCAAAGGTGCCAGCGGGGAAAAGTAATGCTGGTTCTCACTGCCTCCTGGAACCTCTTCAAATGCCACAGACAATTTGGCCCTCTCTGCTTTCCTGCGGACTCCATCCTCAAAAGCACCTGTTTTCGCTTTCGGCAGCCTCCGGAGCAAAAAAGACAAACGTCCAGAATTTGCTGCCACAGCAAAGGTGCCAGCGGGGAAAAGTAATGCTGGTTCTCACTGCCTCCTGGAACCCTTTCAAATGCCACAGACAATTTGGCCCTCTCTGCTTTCCTGCGGACTCCATCCTCAAAAGCACCTGTTTTCGCTTTCGGCAACCTCCGGAGCAAAAAAGACAAACGTCCAGCTTTTGCTGCCACAGCAAAGGTGCCAGCGGGGAAAAGTAATGCTGGTTCTCACTGCCTCCTGGAACCTCTTCAAATGCCCCAGACAATTTGGCCCTCTCTGCTTTCCTGCGGACTCCATCCTCAAAAGCACCTGTTTTCGCTTTCGGCAGCCTCCGGAGCAAAAAAGACAAACGTCCAGCTTTTGCTGCCACAGCAAAGGTGCCAGCGGGGAAAAGTAATGCTGGTTCTCACTGTCTCCTGGAACCCTTTCAAATGCCCCAGACAATTTGGCCCTCTCTGCTTTCCTGCGGACTCCATCCTCAAAAGCACCTTTTTTCGCTTTCGGCAACCTCCGGAGCAAAAAAGACAAACGTCCAGCTTTTGCTGCCACAGCAAAGGTGCCAGCGGGGAAAAGTAATGCTGGTTCTCACTGCCTCCTGGAACCCTTTCAAATGCCCCAGACAATTTGGCCCTCTCTGCTTTCCTGCGGACTCCATCCTCAAAAGCACCTGTTTTTGCTTTCGGCAGCCTCAGGAGCAAAAAAGACAAACGTCCAGCTTTTGCTGCCACAGCAAAGGTGCCAGCGGGGAAAAGTAATGCTGGTTCTCACTGCCTCCTGGAACCCTTTCAAATGCCCCAGACAATTTGGCCCTCTCTGCTTTCCTGCGGACTCCATCCTCAAAAGCACCTGTTTTCGCTTTCGGCAGCCTCCGGAGCAAAAAAGACAAACGTCCAGCTTTTGCTGCCACAGCAAAGGTGGCAGCGGGGAAAAGTAATGCTGGTTCTCACTGCCTCCTGGAACCCTTTCAAATGCCCCAGACAATTTGGCCCTCTCTGCTTTCCTGCGGACTCTATCCTCAAAAGCGCCTTTTTTCACTTTCGGCGCCCTCCGGTGGTAAAAAGACAAACGTCCAGGTTTTGCTGCCACAGCAAAGGCGCCAGCGGGGAAAAGTGATGCTGGTCCTCATTGCCTCCTGGAACTCTTTCAAATGCCACAGACAATTTGGCCCTCTCTGCTTTCCTGCGGACTCCATCCTCAAAAGCACCTTTTTTCGCTTTCGGCAACCTCCGGAGCAAAAAAGACAAACGTCCAGCTTTTGCTGCCACAGCAAAGGTGCCAGCGGGGAAAAGTAATGCTGGTTCTCACTGCCTCCTGGAACCTCTTCAAATGCCACAGACAATTTGGCCCTCTCTGCTTTCCTGCGGACTCCATCCTCAAAAGCACCTGTTTTCGCTTTCGGCAGCCTCCGGAGCAAAGAAGACAAACGTCCAGAATTTGCTGCCACAGCAAAGGTGCCAGCGGGGAAAAGTAATGCTGGTTCTCACTGCCTCCTGGAACCCTTTCAAATGCCACAGACAATTTGGCCCTCTCTGCTTTCCTGCGGACTCCATCCTCAAAAGCACCTGTTTTCGCTTTCGGCAACCTCCGGAGCAAAAAAGACAAACGTCCAGCTTTTGCTGCCACAGCAAAGGTGCCAGCGGGGAAAAGTAATGCTGGTTCTCACTGCCTCCTGGAACCTCTTCAAATGCCCCAGGCAATTTGGCCCTCTCTGCTTTCCTGCGGACTCCATCCTCAAAAGCACCTGTTTTCGCTTTCGGCAGCCTCCGGAACAAAAAAGACAAACGTCCAGCTTTTGCTGCCACAGCAAAGGTGCCAGCGGGGAAAAGTAATGCTGGTTCTCACTGCCTCCTGGAACTCTTTCAAATGCCCCAGACAATTTGGCCCTCTCTGCTTTCCTGCGGACTCCATCCTCAAAAGCACCTTTTTTCGCTTTCGGCAACCTCCGGAGCAAAAAAGACAAACGTCCAGCTTTTGCTGCCACAGCAAAGGTGCCAGCGGGGAAAAGTAATGCTGGTTCTCACTGCCTCCTGGAACCCTTTCAAATGCCCCAGACAATTTGGCCCTCTCTGCTTTCCTGCGGACTCCATCCTCAAAAGCACCTGTTTTCGCTTTCGGCAGCCTCCGGAGCAAAAAAGACAAACGTCCAGCTTTTGCTGCCCAGCAAAGGTGCCAGCGGGGAAAAGTAATGCTGGTTCTCACTGCCTCCTGCAACCCTTTCAAATGCCCCAGACAATTTGGCCCTCTCTGCTTTCCTGCGGACTCCATCCTCAAAAGCACCTTTTTTCTCTTTCGGCAACCTCCGGAGCAAAAAAGACAAACGTCCAGCTTTTGCTGCCACAGCAAAGGTGCCAGCGGGGAAAAGTAATGCTGGTTCTCACTGCCTCCTGGAACCTCTTCAAATGCCACAGACAATTTGGCCCTCTCTGCTTTCCTGCGGACTCCATCCGCAAAAGCACCTGTTTTCGCTTTCGGCAGCCTCCGGAGCAAAGAAGACAAACGTCCAGATTTTGCTGCCACAGCAAAGGTGCCAGCGGGGAAAAGTAATGCTGGTTCTCACTGCCTCCTGGAACCCTTTCTAATGCCACAGACAATTTGGCCCTCTCTGCTTTCCTGCGGACTCCATCCTCAAAAGCACCTGTTTTCGCTTTCGGCAGCCTCCAGAGCAAAAAAGACAAACGTCGAGGTTTTGCTGCCACAGCAAAGGTGCCAGCGGGGAAAAGTAATGCTGGTTCTCACTGCCTCCTGGAACCTCTTCAAATGCCACAGACAATTTGGCCCTCTCTGCTTTCCTGCGGACTCCATCCGCAAAAGCACCTGTTTTCGCTTTCGGCAGCCTCCGGAGCAAAGAAGACAAACGTCCAGCTTTTGCTGCCACAGCACAGGTGCCAGCGGGGAAAAGTAATGCTGGTTCTCACTGCCTCCTGGAACTCTTTCAAATGCCCCAGACAATTTGGCACTCTCTGCTTTCCTGCGGACTCCATCCTCAAACGCACCTGTTTTCGCTTTTGGATACCTCAGGAGCAAAAAAGACAAACGTCCAGCTTTTGCTGCCTCAGCAAAGGTGCCAGCGGGGAAAAGTAATGCTGGTTCTCACTGCCTCCTGGAACTCTTTCAAATGCCCCAGACAATTTGGCCCTCTCTGCTTTCCTGCGGACTCCATCCTCAAAAGCACCTGTTTTCGCTTTCGGCAGCCTCCGGAGCAAAAAAGACAAACGTCCACGTTTTGCTGCCACAGCAAAAGTGCCAGCGGGGAAAAGTGATGCTGGTCCTCATTGCCTCCTGGAACCTCTTCAAATGCCACAGACAATTTGGCCCTCTCTGCTTTCCTGCGGACTCCATCCTCAAAACCACCTGTTTTCGCTTTCGGCAGCCTCCGGAGCAAAGAAGACAAACGTCCAGATTTTGCTGCCACAGCAAAGGTGCCAGCGGGGAAAAGTAATGCTGGTTCTCACTGCCTCCTGGAACCCTTTCAAATGCCACAGACAATTTGGCCCTCTCTGCTTTCCTGCGGACTCCATCCTCAAAAGCACCTGTTTTCGCTTTCGGCAGCCTCCGGAGCAAAAAAGACAAACGTCCAGCTTTTGCTGCCACAGCAAAGGTGCCAGCGGGGAAAAGTAATGCTGGTTCTCACTGCCTCCTGGAACCTCTTCAAATGCCACAGACAATTTGGCCCTCTCTGCTTTCCTGCGGACTCCATCCGCAAAAGTACCTGTTTTCGCTTTCGGCAGCCTCCGGAGCAAAGAAGACAAACGTCCAGCTTTTGCTGCCTCAGCAAAGGTGCCAGCGGGGAAAAGTAATGCTGGTTCTCACTGCCTCCTGCAACCCTTTCAAATGCCCCAGACAATTTGGCCCTCTCTGCTTTCCTGCGGACTCCATCCTCAAAAGCACCTTTTTTCGCTTTCGGCAACCTCCGGAGCAAAAAAGACAAACGTCCAGCTTTTGCTGCCACAGCAAAGGTGCCAGCGGGGAAAAGTAATGCTGGTTCTCACTGCCTCCTGGAACCTCTTCAAATGCCACAGACAATTTGGCCCTCTCTGCTTTCCTGCGGACTCCATCCTCAAAAGCACCTGTTTTCGCTTTCGGCAGCCTCCGGAGCAAAAAAGACAAACGTCGAGGTTTTGCTGCCACAGCAAAGGTGCCAGCGGGGAAAAGTAATGCTGGTTCTCACTGCCTCCTGGAACCTCTTCAAATGCCACAGACAATTTGGCCCTCTCTGCTTTCCTGCGGACTCCATCCGCAAAAGCACCTGTTTTCGCTTTCGGCAGCCTCCGGAGCAAAGAAGACAAACGTCCAGCTTTTGCTGCCACAGCAAAGGTGCCAGCGGGGAAAAGTAATGCTGGTTCTCACTGCCTCCTGGAACCCTTTCAAATGCCACAGACAATTTGGCCCTCTCTGCTTTCCTGCGGACTCCATCCTCAAACGCACCTGTTTTCGCTTTTGGATACCTCAGGAGCAAAAAAGACAAACGTCCAGCTTTTGCTGCCTCAGCAAAGATGCCAGCGGGGAAAAGTAATGCTGGTTCTCACTGCCTCCTGGAACTCTTTCAAATGCCCCAGACAATTTGGCCCTCTCTGCTTTCCTGCGGACTCCATCCTCAAAAGCACCTTTTTTCGCTTTCGGCAACCTCCGGAGCAAAAAAGACAAACGTCCAGCTTTTGCTGCCACAGCAAAGGTGCCAGCGGGGAAAAGTAATGCTGGTTCTCACTGACTCCTGGAACCTCTTCAAATGCCACAGACAATTTGGCCTCTCTGCTTTCCTGCGGACTCCATCCTCAAAAGCACCTGTTTTCGCTTTCGGCAGCCTCCGGAGCAAAGAAGACAAACGTCCAGATTTTGCTGCCACAGCAAAGGTGCCAGCGGGGAAAAGTAATGCTGGTTCTCACTGCCTCCTGGAACCCTTTCAAATGCCACAGACAATTTGGCCCTCTCTGCTTTCCTGCGGACTCCATCCTCAAAAGCACCTGTTTTCGCTTTCGGCACCCTCCGGAGCAAAAAAGACAAACGTCCAGCTTTTGCTGCCACAGCAAAGGTGCCAGCGGGGAAAAGTAATGCTGGTTCTCACTGCCTCCTGGAACCTCTTCAAATGCCACAGACAATTTGGCCCTCTCTGCTTTCCTGCGGACTCCATCCGCAAAAGCACCTGTTTTCGCTTTCGGCAGCCTCCGGAGCAAAGAAGACAAACGTCCAGCTTTTGCTGCCACAGCAAAGGTGCCAGCGGGGAAAAGTAATGCTGGTTCTCACTGCCTCCTGGAACCCTTTCAAATGCCACAGACAATTTGGCCCTCTCTGCTTTCCTGCGGACTCCATCCTCAAAAGCACCTTTTTTCGCTTTCGGCAACCTCAGGAGCAACAAAGACAAACGTCCAGCTTTTGCTGCCTCAGCAAAGGTGCCAGCGGGGAAAAGTAATGCTGGTTCTCACTGCCTCCTGGAACTCTTTCAAATGCCCCAGACAATTTGGCCCTCTCTGCTTTCCTGCGGACTCCATCCTCAAAAGCACCTGTTTTCGCTTTCGTCAGCCTCCGGAGCAAAGAAGACAAACGTCCAGCTTTTGCTGCCACAGCAAAGGTGCCAGCGGGGAAAAGTAATGCTGGTTCTCACTGCCTCCTGGAACCTCTTCAAATGCCACAGACAATTTGGCCCTCTCTGCTTTCCTGCGGACTCCATCCGCAAAAGTACCTGTTTTCGCTTTCGGCAGCCTCCGGAGCAAAGAAGACAAACGTCCAGCTTTTGCTGCCACAGCAAAGGTGCCAGCGGGGAAAAGTAATGCTGGTTCTCACTGCCTCCTGCAACCCTTTCAAATGCCACAGACAATTTGGCCCTCTCTGCTTTCCTGCGGACTCCATCCTCAAAAGCACCTGTTTTCGCTTTCGGCAGCCTCCGGAGCAAAGAAGACAAACGTCCAGATTTTGCTGCCACAGCAAAGGTGCCAGCGGGGAAAAGTAATGCTGGTTCTCACTGCCTCCTGGAACCTCTTCAAATGCCCCAGACAATTTGGCCCTCTCTGCTTTCCTGCGGACTCCATCCTCAAAAGCACCTGTTTTTGCTTTCGGCAGCCTCCGGAACAAAGAAGACAAACGTCCAGCTTTTGCTGCCACAGCAAAGGTGCCAGCGGGGAAAAGTAATGCTGGTTCTCACTGCCTCCTGGAACCCTTTCAAATGCCCCAGACAATTTGGCCCTCTCTGCTTTCCTGCAGACTCCATCCTCAAAAGCACCTGTTTTCGCTTTCGGCAGCCTCCGGAGCAAAAAAGACAAACGTCGAGGTTTTCTGCCACAGCGAAGGTGCCAGCGGGGAAAAGTAATGCTGGTTCTCACTGCCTCCTGGAACCTCTTCAAATGCCACAGACAATTTGGCCCTCTCTGCTTTCCTGCGGACTCCATCCTCAAAAGCACCTGTTTTCGCTTTCGGCAGCCTCCGGAGCAAAGAAGACAAACGTCCAGCTTTTGCTGCCACAGCAAAGGTGCCAGCGGGGAAAAGTAATGCTGGTTATCACTGCCTCCTGGAACTCTTTCAAATGCCCCAGACAATTTGGCCCTCTCTGCTTTCCTGCGGACTCCATCCGTAAAAGCACCTGTTTTCGCTTTCGGCAGCCTCCGGAGCAAAGAAGACAAACGTCCAGCTTTTGCTGCCACAGCAAAGGTGCCAGCGGGGAAAAGTGATGCTGGTCCTCATTGCCTCCTGGAACCTCTTCAAATGCCCCAGACAATTTGGCCCTCTCTGCTTTCATGCGGACTCCATCCTCAAAAGCACCTTTTTTCGCTTTCGGCAGCCTACGGAGCAAAGAAGACAAACGTCCAGCTTTTGCTGCCACAGCAAAGGTGCCAGCGGGGAAAAGTAATGCTGGTTCTCACTGCCTCCTGCAACCCTTTCAAATGCCACAGACAATTTGGCCCTCTCTGCTTTCCTGCGGACTCCATCCTCAAAAGCACCTTTTTTCGCTTTCGGCAACCTCCGGAGCAAAAAAGACAAACGTCCAGCTTTTGCTGCCACAGCAAAGGTGCCAGCGGGGAAAAGTAATGCTGGTTCTCACTGCCTCCTGGAACCTCTTCAAATGCCACAGACAATTTGGCCCTCTCTGCTTTCCTGCGGACTCCATCCTCAAAAGCACCTGGTTTTGCTTTCGGCAGCCTCCGGAACAAAGAAGACAAACGTCCAGATTTTGCTGCCACAGCAAAGGTGCCAGCGGGGAAAAGTAATGCTGGTTCTCACTGCCTCCTGGAACCCTTTCAAATGCCACAGACAATTTGGCCCTCTCTGCTTTCCTGCGGACTCCATCCTCAAAAGCACCTGTTTTCTCTTTCGGCAGCCTCCGGAGCAAAAAAGATAAACGTCGAGGTTTTGCTGCCACAGCAAAGGTGCCAGCGGGGAAAAGTGATGCTGGTCCTCATTGCCTCCTGGAACCTCTTCAAATGCCCCAGACAATTTGGCCCTCTCTGCTTTCATGCGGACTCCATCCTCAAAAGCACCTTTTTTCGCTTTCGGCAGCCTACGGAGCAAAGAAGACAAACGTCCAGCTTTTGCTGCCACAGCAAAGGTGCCAGCGGGGAAAAGTAATGCTGGTTCTCACTGCCTCCTGCAACCCTTTCAAATGCCCCAGACAATTTGGCCCTCTCTGCTTTCCTGCGGACTCCATCCTCAAAAGCACCTGTTTTCGCTTTCGGCAACCTCCGGAGCAAAAAAGACAATCATCCAGCTTTTGCTGCCACAGCAAAGGTGCCAGCGGGGAAAAGTAATGCTGGTTCTCACTGCCTCCTGGAACCCTTTCAAATGCCCCAGACAATTTGGCCCTCTCTGCTTTCCTGCGGACTCCATCCTCAAAAGCACCTGTTTTCGCTTTCGGCAGCCTCCGGAGCAAAGAAGACAAACGTCCAGCTTTTGCTGCCACAGCAAAGGTGCCAGCGGGGAAAAGTAATGCTGGTTCTCACTGCCTCCTGCAACCCTTTCAAATGCCACAGACAATTTGGCCCTCTCTGCTTTCCTGCGGACTCCATCCTCAAAAGCACCTTTTTTCGCTTTCGGCAACCTCCGGAGCAAAAAAGACAAACGTCCAGCTTTTGCTGCCACAGCAAAGGTGCCAGCGGGGAAAAGTAATGCTGGTTCTCACTGCCTCCTGGAACCTCTTCAAATGCCACAGACAATTTGGCCCTCTCTGCTTTCCTGCGGACTCCATCCTCAAAAGCACCTGGTTTTGCTTTCGGCAGCCTCCGGAACAAAGAAGACAAACGTCCAGATTTTGCTGCCACAGCAAAGGTGCCAGCGGGGAAAAGTAATGCTGGTTCTCACTGCCTCCTGGAACCCTTTCAAATGCCACAGACAATTTGGCCCTCTCTGCTTTCCTGCGGACTCCATCCTCAAAAGCACCTGTTTTCTCTTTCGGCAGCCTCCGGAGCAAAAAAGATAAACGTCGAGGTTTTGCTGCCACAGCAAAGGTGCCAGCGGGGAAAAGTAATGCTGGTTCTCACTGCCTCCTGGAACCTCTTCAAATGCCCCAGACAATTTGGCCCTCTCTGCTTTCCTGCGGACTCCATCCGCAAAAGCACCTGTTTTCGCTTTCGGCAGCCTCCGGAGCAAAAAAGACAAACGTCCAGCTTTTGCTGCCACAGCAAAGGTGCCAGCGGGGAAAAGTAATGCTGGTTCTCACTGTCTCCTGGAACCCTTTCAAATGCCCCAGACAATTTGGCCCTCTCTGCTTTCCTGCGGACTCCATCCTCAAAAGCACCTTTTTTCGCTTTCGGCAACCTCCGGAGCAAAAAAGACAAACGTCCAGCTTTTGCTGCCACAGCAAAGGTGCCAGCGGGGAAAAGTAATGCTGGTCCTCATTGCCTCCTGGAAGTCTTTCAAATGCCAGAGACAATTTGGCCCTCTCTGCTTTCCTGCGGACTCCATCCTCAAAAGCACCTTTTTTCGCTTTCGGCAACCTCAGGAGCAAAAAAGACAAACGTCCAGCTTTTGCTGCCTCAGCAACGGTGCCAGCGGGGAAAAGTAATGCTGGTTCTCACTGCCTCCTGGAACTCTTTCAAATGCCCCAGACAATTTGGCCCTCTCTGCTTTCCTGCGGACTCCATCCTCAAAAGCACCTTTTTTCGCTTTCGGCAACCTCCGGAGCAAAAAAGACAAACGTCCAGCTTTTGCTGCCACAGCAAAGGTGCCAGCGGGGAAAAGTAATGCTGGTTCTCACTGCCTCCTGGAACCTCTTCAAATGCCACAGACAATTTGGCCCTCTCTGCTTTCCTGCGGACTCCATCCTCAAAAGCACCTGTTTTCGCTTTCGTCAGCCTCCGGAGCAAAGAAGACAAACGTCCAGCTTTTGCTGCCACAGCAAAGGTGCCAGCGGGGAAAAGTAATGCTGGTTCTCACTGTCTCCTGGAACCCTTTCAAATGCCCCAGACAATTTGGCCCTCTCTGCTTTCCTGCGGACTCCATCCTCAAAAGCACCTTTTTTCGCTTTCGGCAACCTCAGGAGCAAAAAAGACAAACGTCCAGCTTTTGCTGCCACAGCAAAGGTGCCAGCGGGGAAAAGTAATGCTGGTTCTCACTGCCTCCTGGAACTCTTTCAAATGCCCCAGACAATTTGGCCCTCTCTGCTTTCCTGCGGACTCCATCCGTAAAAGCACCTGTTTTCGCTTTCGGCAGCCTCCGGAGCAAAGAAGACAAACGTCCAGCTTTTGCTGCCACAGCAAAGGTGCCAGCGGGGAAAAGTGATGCTGGTCCTCATTGCCTCCTGGAACCTCTTTAATGCCACAGACAATTTGGCCTTCTCTGCTTTCCTGCGGACTCCATCCTCAAAAGCACCTGTTTTCTCTTTCGGCAGCCTCCGGAGCAAAAAAGACAATTGTCCAGCTTTTGCTGCCACAGCAAAGGTGCCAGCGGGGAAAAGTAATGCTGGTTCTCACTGACTCCTGGAACCTCTTCAAATGCCACAGACAATTTGGCCCTCTCTGCTTTCCTGCGGACTCCATCCTCAAAAGCACCTTTTTTCGCTTTCGGCAACCTCCGGAGCAAAAAAGACAAACGTCGAGGTTTTGCTGCCACAGCAAAGGTGGCAGCGGGGAAAAGTAATGCTGGTTCTCACTGCCTCCTGGAACCTCTTCAAATGCCACAGACAATTTGGCCCTCTCTGCTTTCCTGCGGACTCCATCCGCAAAAGTACCTGTTTTCGCTTTCGGCAGCCTCCGGAGCAAAGAAGACAAACGTCCAGCTTTTGCTGCCACAGCAAAGGTGCCAGCGGGGAAAAGTAATGCTGGTTCTCACTGCCTCCTGCAACCCTTTCAAATGCCACAGACAATTTGGCCCTCTCTGCTTTCCTGCGGACTCCATCCTCAAAAGCACCTGTTTTCGCTTTCGGCAGCCTCCGGAGCAAAGAAGACAAACGTCCAGCTTTTGCTGCCACAGCAAAGGTGCCAGCGGGGAAAAGTAATGCTGGTTCTCACTGCCTCCTGGAACCTCTTCAAATGCCCCAGACAATTTGGCCCTCTCTGCTTTCCTGCGGACTCCATCCTCAAAAGCACCTGTTTTCGCTTTCGGCAGCCTCCGGAGCAAAGAAGACAAACGTCCAGCTTTTGCTGCCACAGCAAAGGTGCCAGCGGGGAAAAGTAATGCTGGTTCTCACTGTCTCCTGGAACCCTTTCAAATGCCCCAGACAATTTGGCCCTCTCTGCTTTCCTGCGGACTCCATCCTCAAAAGCACCTTTTTTCGCTTTCGGCAACCTCCGGAGCAAAGAAGACAAACGTCCAGCTTTTGCTGCCACAGCAAAGGTGCCAGCGGGGAAAAGTAATGCTGGTTATCACTGCCTCCTGGAACCTCTTCAAATGCCACAGACAATTTGGCCCTCTCTGCTTTCCTGCGGACTCCATCCTCAAAAGCACCTGTTTTCGCTTTCGGCAGCCTCCGGAGCAAAAAAGACAAACGTCCAGCTTTTGCTGCCACAGCAAAGGTGCCAGCGGGGAAAAGTAATGCTGGTTATCACTGCCTCCTGGAACTCTTTCAAATGCCCCAGACAATTTGGCCCTCTCTGCTTTCCTGCGGACTCCATCCGTAAAAGCACCTGTTTTCGCTTTCGGCAGCCTCCGGAGCAAAGAAGACAAACGTCCAGCTTTTGCTGCCACAGCAAAGGTGCCAGCGGGGAAAAGTAATGCTGGTTCTCACTGCCTCCTGGAACCTCTTCAAATGCCACAGACAATTTGGCCCTCTCTGCTTTCCTGCGGACTCCATCCTCAAAAGCACCTGTTTTCGCTTTCGGCAGCCTCCGGAGCAAAGAAGACAAACGTCCAGCTTTTGCTGCCACAGCAAAGGTGCCAGCGGGGAAAAGTAATGCTGGTTCTCACTGTCTCCTGGAACCCTTTCAAATGCCCCAGACAATTTGGCCCTCTCTGCTTTCCTGCGGACTCCATCCTCAAAAGCACCTTTTTTCGCTTTCGGCAACCTCCGGAGCAAAGAAGACAAACGTCCAGCTTTTGCTGCCACAGCAAAGGTGCCAGCGGGGAAAAGTAATGCTGGTTATCACTGCCTCCTGGAACCTCTTCAAATGCCCCAGACAATTTGGCCCTCTCTGCTTTCCTGCGGACTCCATCCTCAAAAGCACCTGTTTTCGCTTTCGGCAACCTCCGGAGCAAAAAAGACAAACGTCCAGCTTTTGCTGCCACAGCAAAGGTGCCAGCGGGGAAAAGTAATGCTGGTTATCACTGCCTCCTGGAACTCTTTCAAATGCCCCAGACAATTTGGCCCTCTCTGCTTTCCTGCGGACTCCATCCTCAAAAGCACCTTTTTTCGCTTTCGGCAACCTCCGGAGCAAAAAAGACAAACGTCCAGCTTTTGCTGCCACAGCAAAGGTGCCAGCGGGGAAAAGTAATGCTGGTCCTCATTGCCTCCTGGAACTCTTTCAAATGCCAGAGACAATTTGGCCCTCTCTGCTTTCCTGCGGACTCCATCCTCAAAAGCACCTTTTTTCGCTTTCGGCAACCTCAGGAGCAAAAAAGACAAACGTCCAGCTTTTGCTGCCTCAGCAAAGGTGCCAGCGGGTAAAAGTAATGCTGGTTCTCACTGCCTCCTGGAACTCTTTCAAATGCCCCAGACAATTTGGCCCTCTCTGCTTTCCTGCGGACTCCATCCTCAAAAGCACCTTTTTTCGCTTTCGGCAGCCTCCGGAGCAAAAAAGACAAACGTCCAGCTTTTGCTGCCACAGCAAAGGTGCCAGCGGGGAAAAGTAATGCTGGTTCTCACTGCCTCCTGGAACCTCTTCAAATGCCACAGACAATTTGGCCCTCTCTGCTTTCCTGCGGACTCCATCCTCAAAAGCACCTGTTTTCGCTTTCGTCAGCCTCCGGAGCAAAGAAGAAAAACGTCCAGCTTTTGCTGCCACAGCAAAGGTGCCAGCGGGGAAAAGTAATGCTGGTTCTCACTGTCTCCTGGAACCCTTTCAAATGCCCCAGACAATTTGGCCCTCTCTGCTTTCCTGCGGACTCCATCCTCAAAAGCACCTTTTTTCGCTTTCGGCAACCTCAGGAGCAAAAAAGACAAACGTCCAGCTTTTGCTGCCACAGCAAAGGTGCCAGCGGGGAAAAGTAATGCTGGTTCTCACTGCCTCCTGGAACTCTTTCAAATGCCCCAGACAATTTGGCCCTCTCTGCTTTCCTGCGGACTCCATCCGTAAAAGCACCTGTTTTCGCTTTCGGCAGCCTCCGGAGCAAAGAAGACAAACGTCCAGCTTTTGCTGCCACAGCAAAGGTGCCAGCGGGGAAAAGTGATGCTGGTCCTCATTGCCTCCTGGAACCTCTTCAAATGCCACAGACAATTTGGCCTTCTCTGCTTTCCTGCGGACTCCATCCTCAAAAGCACCTGTTTTCTCTTTCGGCAGCCTCCGGAGCAAAAAAGACAATTGTCCAGCTTTTGCTGCCACAGCAAAGGTGCCAGCGGGGAAAAGTAATGCTGGTTCTCACTGACTCCTGGAACCTCTTCAAATGCCCCAGACAATTTGGCCCTCTCTGCTTTCCTGCAGACTCCATCCTCAAAAGCACCTGTTTTCGCTTTCGGCAGCCTCCGGAGCAAAAAAGACAAACGTCGAGGTTTTCTGCCACAGCGAAGGTGCCAGCGGGGAAAAGTAATGCTGGTTCTCACTGCCTCCTGGAACCTCTTCAAATGCCACAGACAATTTGGCCCTCTCTGCTTTCCTGCGGACTCCATGCTCAAAAGCACCTGTTTTCGCTTTCGGCAGCCTCCGGAGCAAAGAAGACAAACGTCCAGCTTTTGCTGCCACAGCAAAGGTGCCAGCGGGGAAAAGTAATGCTGGTTCTCACTGTCTCCTGGAACCCTTTCAAATGCCCCAGACAATTTGGCCCTCTCTGCTTTCCTGCGGACTCCATCCTCAAAAGCACCTTTTTTCGCTTTCGGCAACCTCCGGAGCAAAGAAGACAAACGTCCAGCTTTTGCTGCCACAGCAAAGGTGCCAGCGGGGAAAAGTAATGCTGGTTATCACTGCCTCCTGGAACCTCTTCAAATGCCCCAGACAATTTGGCCCTCTCTGCTTTCCTGCGGACTCCATCCTCAAAAGCACCTGTTTTCGCTTTCGGCAACCTCCGGAGCAAAAAAGACAAACGTCCAGCTTTTGCTGCCACAGCAAAGGTGCCAGCGGGGAAAAGTAATGCTGGTTATCACTGCCTCCTGGAACTCTTTCAAATGCCCCAGACAATTTGGCCCTCTCTGCTTTCCTGCGGACTCCATCCGTAAAAGCACCTGTTTTCGCTTTCGGCAGCCTCCGGAGCAAAGAAGACAAACGTCCAGCTTTTGCTGCCACAGCAAAGGTGCCAGCGGGGAAAAGTAATGCTGGTTCTCACTGCCTCCTGGAACCTCTTCAAATGCCCCAGACAATTTGGCCCTCTCTGCTTTCCTGCGGACTCCATCCTCAAAAGCACCTGTTTTCGCTTTCGGCAGCCTCCGGAGCAAAGAAGACAAACGTCCAGCTTTTGCTGCCACAGCAAAGGTGCCAGCGGGGAAAAGTAATGCTGGTTCTCACTGTCTCCTGGAACTCTTTCAAATGCCCCAGACAATTTGGCCCTCTCTGCTTTCCTGCGGACTCCATCCTCAAAAGCACCTTTTTTCGCTTTCGGCAGCCTCCGGAGCAAAGAAGACAAACGTCCAGCTTTTGCTGCCACAGCAAAGGTGCCAGCGGGGAAAAGTGATGCTGGTCCTCATTGCCTCCTGGAACCTCTTCAAATGCCCCAGACAATTTGGCCCTCTCTGCTTTCCTGCGGACCCCATCCTCAAAAGCACCTTTTTTCGCTTTCGGCAGCCTACGGAGCAAAGAAGACAAACGTCCAGCTTTTGCTGCCACAGCAAAGGTTGCCAGCGGGGAAAAGTAATGCTGGTTCTCACTGCCTCCTGCAACCCTTTCAAATGCCCCAGACAATTTGGCCCTCTCTGCTTTCCTGCGGACTCCATCCTCAAAAGCACCTGTTTTCGCTTTCGGCAACCTCCGGAGCAAAAAAAGACAAACGTCCAGCTTTTGCTGCCACAGCAAAGGTGCCAGCGGGGAAAAGTAATGCTGGTTCTCACTGCCTCCTGGAACCTCTTCAAATGCCCCAGACAATTTGTCCCTCTCTGCTTTCCTGCGGACTCCATCCTCAAAAGCACCTGTTTTCGCTTTCGGCAGCCTCCGGAGCAAAGAAGACAAACGTCCAGGTTTTGCTGCCACAGCAAAGGTGCCAGCGGGGAAAAGTAATGCTGGTTCTCACTGCCTCCTGCAACCCTTTCAAATGCCACAGACAATTTGGCCCTCTCTGCTTTCCTGCGGACTCCATCCTCAAAAGCCACCTTTTTCGCTTTCGGCAACATCCGGAGCAAAAAAGACAAACGTCCAGCTTTTGCTGCCACAGCAAAGGTGCCAGCGGGGAAAAGTAATGCTGGTTCTCACTGCCTCCTGGAACCTCTTCAAATGCCACAGACAATTTGGCCCTCTCTGCTTTCCTGCGGACTCCATCCTCAAAAGCACCTGTTTTTGCTTTCGGCAGCCTCCGGAACAAAGAAGACAAACGTTCAGATTATTGCTGCCACAGCAAAGGTGCCAGCTGGGAAAAGTAATGCTGGTTCTCACTGCCTCTGCAACCCTTTCAAATGCCACAGACAATTTGGCCCTCTCTGCTTTCTGCGGACTCCATCCTCAAAAGCACCTGTTTTCGCTTTCGGCAGCCTCCGGAGCAAAAAAAGATAAACGTCGAGGTTTTGCTGCCACAGCAAAGGTGCCAGCGGGGAAAAGTAATGCTGGTTCTCACTGCCTCCTGGAACCTCTTCAAATGCCACAGACAATTTGGCCCTCTCTGCTTTCCTGCGGACTCCATCCGCAAAAGCACCTGTTTTCGCTTTCGGCAGCCTCCGGAGCAAAAAAGACAAACGTCCAGCTTTTGCTGCCACAGCAAAGGTGCCAGCGGGGAAAAGTAATGCTGGTTCTCACTGTCTCCTGGAACCCTTTCAAATGCCACAGACAATTTGGCCCTCTCTGCTTTCCTGCGGACTCCATCCTCAAAAGCACCTTTTTTCGCTTTCGGCAACCTCCGGAGCAAAAAAGACAAACGTCCAGCTTTTGCTGCCACAGCAAAGATGCCAGCGGGGAAAAGTAATGCTGGTTCTCACTGCCTCCTGGAACCTCTTCAAATGCCACAGACAATTTGGCCCTCTCTGCTTTCCTGCGGACTCCATCCTCAAAAGCACCTGTTTTCGCTTTCGGCAGCCTCCGGAGCAAAGAAGACAAACGTCCAGCTTTTGCTGCCACAGCAAAGGTGCCAGCGGGGAAAAGTAATGCTGGTTCTCACTGCCTCCTGGAACCCTTTCAAATGCCACAGACAATTTGGCCCTCTCTGCTTTCCTGCGGACTCCATCCTCAAAAGCACCTTTTTTCGCTTTCGGCAGCCTCCAGAGCAAAAAAGACAAACGTCCAGCTTTTGCTGCCACAGCAAAGGTGCCAGCGGGGAAAAGTAATGCTGGTTATCACTGCCTCCTGGAACTCTTTCAAATGCCCCAGACAATTTGGCCCTCTCTGCTTTCCTGCGGACTCCATCCGTAAAAGCACCTGTTTTCGCTTTCGGCATCCTCCGGAGCAAAGAAGACAAACGTCCAGCTTTTGCTGCCACAGCAAAGGTGCCAGCGGGGAAAAGTAATGCTGGTTCTCACTGCCTCCTGGAACCCTTTCAAATGCCACAGACAATTTGGCCCTCTCTGCTTTCCTGCGGACTCCATCCTGAAAAGCACCTTTTTTCGCTTTCGGCAACCTCCAGAGCAAAAAAGACAAACGTCCAGGTTTTGCTGCCACAGCAAAGGTGCCAGCGGGGAAAAGTAATGCTGGTTCTCACTGCCTCCTGGAACCTCTTCAAATGCCACAGACAATTTGGCCTTCTCTGCTTTCCTGCGGACTCCATCCTCAAAAGCACCTGTTTTCGCTTTCGGCAGCCTCCGGAGCAAAGAAGACAAACGTCCAGCTTTTGCTGCCACAGCAAAGGTGCCAGCGGGGAAAAGTAATGCTGGTTCTCACTGCCTCCTGGAACCCTTTCAAATGCCACAGACAATTTGGCCCTCTCTGCTTTCCTGCGGACTCCATCCTCAAAAGCACCTTTTTTCGCTTTCGGCAGCCTCCAGAGCAAAAAAGACAAACGTCCAGCTTTTGCTGCCACAGCAAAGGTGCCAGCGGGGAAAAGTAATGCTGGTTATCACTGCCTCCTGGAACTCTTTCAAATGCCCCAGACAATTTGGCCCTCTCTGCTTTCCTGCGGACTCCATCCGTAAAAGCACCTGTTTTCGCTTTCGGCAGCCTCCGGAGCAAAGAAGACAAACGTCCAGCTTTTGCTGCCACAGCAAAGGTGCCAGCGGGGAAAAGTGATGCTGGTCCTCATTGCCTCCTGGAACCTCTTCAAATGCCCCAGACAATTTGGCCCTCTCTGCTTTCCTGCGGACCCCATCCTCAAAAGCACCTTTTTTCGCTTTCGGCAGCCTCCGGAGCAAAGAAGACAAACGTCCAGCTTTTGCTGCCACAGCAAAGGTGCCAGCGGGGAAAAGTAATGCTGGTTCTCACTGCCTCCTGGAACCCTTTCAAATGCCACAGACAATTTGGCCCTCTCTGCTTTCCTGCGGACTCCATCCTGAAAAGCACCTTTTTTCGCTTTCGGCAACCTCCGGAGCAAAAAAGACAAACGTCCAGGTTTTGCTGCCACAGCAAAGGTGCCAGCGGGGAAAAGTAATGCTGGTTCTCACTGCCTCCTGGAACCTCTTCAAATGCCACAGACAATTTGGCCCTCTCTGCTTTCCTGCGGACTCCATCCTCAAAAGCACCTGTTTTCGCTTTCGGCAGCCTCCGGAGCAAAGAAGACAAACGTCCAGCTTTTGCTGCCACAGCAAAGGTGCCAGCGGGGAAAAGTAATGCTGGTTCTCACTGCCTCCTGGAACCCTTTCAAATGCCACAGACAATTTGGCCCTCTCTGCTTTCCTGCGGACTCCATCCTCAAAAGCACCTGTTTTCGCTTTCGGCAGCCTCCGGAGCAAAAAAGACAAACGTCCAGCTTTTGCTGCCACAGCAAAGGTGCCAGCGGGGAAAAGTAATGCTGGTTATCACTGCCTCCTGGAACCTCTTCAAATGCCCCAGACAATTTGGCCCTCTCTGCTTTCCTGCGGACTCCATCCTCAAAAGCACCTGTTTTCGCTTTCGGCAGCCTCCGGAGCAAAAAAGACAAACGTCCACGTTTTGCTGCCACAGCAAAGGTGCCAGCGGGGAAAAGTAATGCTGGTCTTCATTGCCTCCTGGAACCTCTTCAAATGCCACAGACAATTTGGCCCTCTCTGCTTTCCTGCGGACTCCATCCTCAAAAGCACCTGTTTTCGCTTTCGGCAACCTCCGGAGCAAAAAAGACAAACGTCCAGCTTTTGCTGCCACAGCAAAGGTGCCAGCGGGGAAAAGTAATGCTGGTTCTCACTGCCTCCTGGAACCCTTTCAAATGCCCCAGACAATTTGGCCCTCTCTGCTTTCCTGCGGACTCCATCCTCAAAAGCACCTTTTTTCGCTTTCGGCAACCTCCGGAGCACAAAAGACAAACGTCCAGCTTTTGCTGCCACAGCAAAGGCGCCAGCGGGGAAAAGTAATGCTGGTTCTCACTGTCTCCTGGAACCCTTTCAAATGCCCCAGACAATTTGGCCCTCTCTGCTTTCATGCGGACTCCATCCTCAAAAGCACCTGTTTTCTCTTTCGGCAGCCTCCGGAGCAAAAAAGACAAACGTCCAGCTTTTGCTGCCACAGCAAAGGTGCCAGCGGGGAAAAGTAATGCTGGTTCTCACTGCCTCCTGGAACCTCTTCAAATGCCACAGACAATTTGGCCCTCTCTGCTTTCCTGCGGACTCCATCCTCAAAAGCACCTGTTTTCGCTTTCGGCAACCTCCGGAGCAAAAAAGACAAACGTCGAGGTTTTGCTGCCACAGCAAAGTTGCCAGCTGGGAGAAGTAATGCTGGTTCTCACTGCCTCCTGGAACCTCTTCAAATGCCACAGACAATTTGGCCCTCTCTGCTTTCCTGCGGACTCCATCCGCAAAAGTACCTGTTTTCGCTTTCGGCAGCCTCCGGAGCAAAGAAGACAAACGTCCAGCTTTTGCTGCCACAGCAAAGGTGCCAGCGGGGAAAAGTAATGCTGGTTCTCACTGCCTCCTGCAACCCTTTCAAATGCCACAGACAATTTGGCCCTCTCTGCTTTCCTGCGGACTCCATCCTCAAAAGCACCTTTTTTCGCTTTCGGCAACCTCCGGAGCAAAAAAGACAAACGTCCAGCTTTTGCTGCCACAGCAAAGGTGCCAGCGGGGAAAAGTAATGCTGGTTCTCACTGCCTCCTGTAACCTCTTCAAATGCCACAGACAATTTGGCCCTCTCTGCTTTCCTGCGGACTCCATCCTCAAAAGCACCTGTTTTCGCTTTCGGCAGCCTCCGGAGCAAAGAAGACAAACGTCCAGCTTTTGCTGCCTCAGCAAAGGTGCCAGCGGGGAAAAGTAATGCTGGTTCTCACTGCCTCCTGCAACCCTTTCAAATGCCACAGACAATTTGGCCCTCTCTGCTTTCCTGCGGACTCCATCCTCAAAAGCACCTTTTTTCGCTTTCGGCAACCTCCGGAGCAAAAAAGACAAACGTCCAGCTTTTGCTGCCTCAGCAAAGGTGCCAGCGGGGAAAAGTAATGCTGGTTCTCACTGCCTCCTGGAACCTCTTCAAATGCCACAGACAATTTGGCCCTCTCTGCTTTCCTGCGGACTCCATCCTCAAAAGCACCTGTTTTTGCTTTCGGCAGCCTCCGGAACAAAGAAGACAAACGTCCAGCTTTTGCTGCCACAGCAAAGGTGCCAGCGGGGAAAAGTAATGCTGGTTCTCACTGCCTCCTGGAACCCTTTCAAATGCCACAGACAATTTGGCCCTCTCTGCTTTCCTGCGGACTCCATCCTCAAAAGCACCTGTTTTCGCTTTCGGCAGCCTCCGGAGCAAAAAAGACAAACGTCGAGGTTTTGCTGCCACAGCAAAGGTGCCAGCGGGGAAAAGTAATGCTGGTTCTCACTGCCTCCTGGAACCTCTTCAAATGCCACAGACAATTTGGCCCTCTCTGCTTTCCTGCGGACTCCATCCTCAAAAGCACCTGTTTTCGCTTTCGGCAGCCTCCGGAGCAAAAAAGACAAACGTCCAGCTTTTGCTGCCTCAGCAAAGGTGCCAGCGGGGAAAAGTAATGCTGGTTCTCACTGCCTCCTGGAACCCTTTCAAATGCCACAGACAATTTGGCCCTCTCTGCTTTCCTGTGGACTCCATCCTCAAAAGCACCTGTTTTCGCTTTCGGCAACCTCCGGAGCAAAAAAGACAAACGTCCAGCTTTTGCTGCCACAGCAAAGGTGCCAGCGGGGAAAAGTAATGCTGGTTCTCACTGCCTCCTGGAACTCTTTCAAATGCCCCAGACAATTTGGCCCTCTCTGCTTTCCTGCGGACTCCATCCTCAAAAGCACCTGTTTTCGCTTTCGGCAGCCTCCGGAGCAAAGAAGACAAACGTCCAGCTTTTGCTGCCACAGCAAAGGTGCCAGCGGGGAAAAGTGATGCTGGTCCTCATTGCCTCCTGGAACCTCTTCAAATGCCACAGACAATTTGGCCCTCTCTGCTTTCCTGCGGACTCCATCCTCAAAAGCACCTGTTTTCGCTTCGGCAGCCTCCGGAGCAAAAAAGACAAACGTTCAGCTTTTGCTGCCACAGCAAAGGTGCCAGCGGGGAAAAGTGATGCTGGTCCTCATTGCCTCCTGGAACCTCTTCAAATGCCCCAGACAATTTGGCCCTCTCTGCTTTCCTGCGGACTCCATCCTCAAAAGCACCTTTTTTCGCTTTCGGCAACCTCCGGAGCAAAAAAGACAAACGTCCAGCTTTTGCTGCACAAGCAAAGGTGCCAGCGGGGAAAAGTAATGCTGGTTCTCACTCTCTCCTGGAACCCTTTCAAATGCCACAGACAATTTGGCCCTCTCTGCTTTCCTGCGGACTCCATCCTCAAAAGCACCTGTTTTCTCTTTCGGCAGCCTCCGGAGCAAAAAAGACAAACGTCCAGCTTTTGCTGCCACAGCAAAGGTGCCAGCGGGGAAAAGTAATGCTGGTTCTCACTGCCTCCTGGAACCTCTTCAAATGCCACAGACAATTTGGCCCTCTCTGCTTTCCTGCGGACTCCATCCTCAAAAGCACCTGTTTTCGCTTTCGGCAGCCTCCGGAGCAAAGAAGACAAACGTCCAGCTTTTGCTGCCACAGCAAAGGTGCCAGCGGGGAAAAGTAATGCTGGTTCTCACTGCCTCCTGGAACCCATTCAAATGCCACAGACAATTTGGCCCTCTCTGCTTTCCTGCGGACTCCATCCTCAAAAGCACCTTTTTTCGCTTTCGGCAGCCTCCGGAGCAAAGAAGACAAACGTCCAGGTTTTGCTGCCACAGCAAAGGTGCCAGCGGGGAAAAGTAATGCTGGTTCTCACTGCCTCCTGGAACCCTTTCAAATGCCACAGACAATTTGGCCCTCTCTGCTTTCCTGCGGACTCCATCCTCAAAAGCACCTGTTTTCGCTTTCGGCAGCCTCCGGAGCAAAAAAGACAAACGTCCAGGTTTTGCTGCCACAGCAAAGGTGCCAGCGGGGAAAAGTGATGCTGGTCCTCATTGCCTCCTGGAACCTCTTCAAATGCCACAGACAATTTGGCCCTCTCTGCTTTCCTGCGGACTCCATCCTCAAAAGCACCTGTTTTCGGTTTCGGCAACCTCCGGAGCAAAGAAGACAAACGTCCAGCTTTTGCTGCCACAGCAAAGGTGCCAGCGGGGAAAAGTAATGCTGGTTCTCACTGCCTCCTGCAACCCTTTCAAATGCCACAGACAATTTGGCCCTCTCTGCTTTCCTGCGGACTCCATCCTCAAAAGCACCTGTTTTCGCTTTCGGCAGCCTCCGGAGCAAAGAAGACAAACGTCCAGCTTTTGCTGCCACAGCAAAGGTGCCAGCGGGGAAAAGTAATGCTGGTTCTCACTGCCTCCTGGAACCCTTTCAAATGCCACAGACAATTTGGCCCTCTCTGCTTTCCTGCAGACTCCATCCTCAAAAGCACCTGTTTTCGCTTTCGGCAGCCTCCGGAGCAAAAAAGACAAACGTCCAGCTTTTGCTGCCACAGCAAAGGTGCCAGCGGGGAAAAGTAATGCTGGTTCTTACTGCCTCCTGGAACCCCTTCAAATGCCACAGACAATTTGGCCCTCTCTGCTTTCCTGCGGACTCCATCCTCAAAAGCACCTTTTTTCGCTTTCGGCAACCTCCGGAGCAAAAAAGACAAACGTCCAGCTTTTGCTGCCACAGCAAAGGTGCCAGCGGGGAAAAGTAATGCTGGTTCTCACTGCCTCCTGGAACCTCTTCAAATGCCACAGACAATTTGGCCCTCTCTGCTTTCCTGCGGACTCCATCCTCAAAAGCACCTGTTTTTGCTTTCGGCAGCCTCCGGAATAAAGAAGACAAACGTCCAGATTTTGCTGCCACAGCAAAGGTGCCAGCGGGGAAAAGTAATGCTGGTTCTCACTGCCTCCTGGAACCCTTTCAAATGCCCCAGACAATTTGGCCCTCTCTGCTTTCCTGCGGACTCCATCCTCAAAAGCACCTGTTTTCGCTTTCGGCAACCTCCGGAGCAAAAAAGACAAACGTCGAGGTTTTGCTGCCACAGCAAAGGTGCCAGCGGGGAAAAGTAATGCTGGTTCTCACTGCCTCCTGGAACCTCTTCAAATGCCACAGACAATTTGGCCCTCTCTGCTTTCCTGCGGACTCCATCCTCAAAAGCACCTGTTTTCGCTTTCGGCAGCCTCCGGAGCAAAAAAGACAAACGTCCAGCTTTTGCTGCCACAGCAAAGGTGCCAGCGGGGAAAAGTAATGCTGGTTCTCACTGTCTCCTGGAACGCTTTCAAATGCCCCAGACAATTTGGCCCTCTCTGCTTTCCTGCGGACTCCATCCTCAAAAGCACCTTTTTTCGCTTTCGGCAACCTCCGGAGCAAAAAAGACAAACGTCCAGCTTTTGCTGCCACAGCAAAGGTGCCAGCGGGGAAAAGTAATGCTGGTTCTCACTGCCTCCTGGAACTCTTTCAAATGCCCCAGACAATTTGGCCCTCTCTGCTTTCCTGCGGACTCCATCCTCAAAAGCACCTGTTTTCGCTTTCGGCAGCCTCCGGAGCAAAGAAGACAAACGTCCAGCTTTTGCTGCCACAGCAAAGGTGCCAGCGGGGAAAAGTGATGCTGGTCCTCATTGCCTCCTGGAACCTCTTCAAATGCCACAGACAATTTGGCCCTCTCTGCTTTCCTGCGGACTCCATCCTCAAAAGCACCTGTTTTCGCTTCGGCAGCCTCCGGAGCAAAAAAGACAAACGTTCAGCTTTTGCTGCCACAGCAAAGGTGCCAGCGGGGAAAAGTAATGCTGGTCCTCATTGCCTCCTGGAACCTCTTCAAATGCCCCAGACAATTTGGCCCTCTCTGCTTTCCTGCGGACTCCATCCTCAAAAGCACTAGTTTTCGCTTTCGGCAACCTCCGGAGCAAAAAAGACAAACGTCGAGGTTTTGCTGCCACAGCAAAGGTGCCAGCGGGGAAAAGTAATGCTGGTTCTCACTGCCTCCTGGAACCTCTTCAAATGCCACAGACAATTTGGCCCTCTCTGCTTTCCTGCGGACTCCATCCGCAAAAGTACCTGTTTTCGCTTTCGGCAGCCTCCGGAGGAAAGAAGACAAACGTCCAGCTTTTGCTGCCACAGCAAAGGTGCCAGCGGGGAAAAGTAATGCTGGTTCTCACTGCCTCCTGGAACCCTTTCAAATGCCACAGACAATTTGGCCCTCTCTGCTTTCCTGCGGACTCCATCCTCAAAAGCACCTTTTTTCGCTTTCGGCAACCTCCGGAGCAAAAAAGACAAACGTCCAGCTTTTGCTGCCACAGCAAAGGTGCCAGCGGGGAAAAGTAATGCTGGTTCTCACTGCCTCCTGTAACCTCTTCAAATGCCACAGACAATTTGGCCCTCTCTACTTTCCTGCGGACTCCATCCTCAAAAGCACCTGTTTTCGCTTTCGGCAGCCTCCGGAGCAAAGAAGACAAACGTCCAGCTTTTGCTGCCACAGCAAAGGTGCCAGCAAGGAAAAGTAATGCTGGTTCTCACTGCCTCCTGGAACTCTTTCAAATGCCACAGACAATTTGGCCCTCTCTGCTTTCCTGCGGACTCCATCCTCAAAAGCACCTGTTTTCGCTTTCGGCAGCCTCCGGAGCAAAAAAGACAAACGTCCAGCTTTTGCTGCCTCAGCAAAGGTGCCAGCGGGGAAAAGTAATGCTGGTTCTCACTGCCTCCTGCAACCCTTTCAAATGCCACAGACAATTTGGCCCTCTCTGCTTTCCTGCGGACTCCATCCTCAAAAGCACCTTTTTTCGCTTTCGGCAACCTCCGGAGCAAAAAAGACAAACGTCCAGCTTTTGCTGCCACAGCAAAGGTGCCAGCGGGGAAAAGTAATGCTGGTTCTCACTGCCTCCTGGAACCTCTTCAAATGCCACAGACAATTTGGCCCTCTCTGCTTTCCTGCGGACTCCATCCTCAAAAGCACCTGTTTTTGCTTTCGGCAGCCTCCGGAACAAAGAAGACAAACGTCCAGATTTTGCTGCCACAGCAAAGGTGCCAGCGGGGAAAAGTAATGCTGGTTCTCACTGCCTCCTGGAACCCTTTCAAATGCCCCAGACAATTTGGCCCTCTCTGCTTTCCTGCGGATTCCATCCTCAAAAGCACCTGTTTTCGCTTTCGGCAACCTCCGGAGCAAAAAAGACAAACGTCGAGGTTTTGCTGCCACAGCAAAGGTGCCAGCGGGGAAAAGTAATGCTGGTTCTCACTGCCTCCTGGAACCTCTTCAAATGCCACAGACAATTTGGCCCTCTCTGCTTTCCTGCGGACTCCATCCTCAAAAGCACCTGTTTTCGCTTTCGGCAGCCTCCGGAGCAAAAAAGACAAACGTCCAGCTTTTGCTGCCACAGCAAAGGTGCCAGCGGGGAAAAGTAATGCTGGTTCTCACTGTCTCCTGGAACCCTTTCAAATGCCCCAGACAATTTGGCCCTCTCTGCTTTCCTGCGGACTCCATCCTCAAAAGCACCTTTTTTCGCTTTCGGCAACCTCCGGAGCAAAAAAGACAAACGTCCAGCTTTTGCTGCCACAGCAAAGGTGCCAGCGGGGAAAAGTAATGCTGGTTCTCACTGCCTCCTGGAACTCTTTCAAATGCCCCAGACAATTTGGCCCTCTCTGCTTTCCTGCGGACTCCATCCGTAAAAGCACCTGTTTTCGCTTTCGGCAGCCTCCGGAGCAAAGAAGACAAACGTCCAGCTTTTGCTGCCACAGCAAAGGTGCCAGCGGGGAAAAGTGATGCTGGTCCTCATTGCCTCCTGGAACCTCTTCAAATGCCACAGACAATTTGGCCCTCTCTGCTTTCCTGCGGACTCCATCCTCAAAAGCACCTGTTTTCGCTTTCGGCAGCCTCCGGAGCAAAAAAGACAAACGTTCAGCTTTTGCTGCCACAGCAAAGGTGCCAGCGGGGAAAAGTGATGCTGGTCCTCATTGCCTCCTGGAACCTCTTCAAATGCCCCAGACAATTTGGCCCTCTCTGCTTTCCTGCGGACTCCATCCTCAAAAGCACCTTTTTTCGCTTTCGGCAACCTCCGGAGCAAAAAAGACAAACGTCCAGCTTTTGCTGCACAAGCAAAGGTGCCAGCGGGGAAAAGTAATGCTGGTTCTCACTGTCTCCTGGAACCCTTTCAAATGCCCCAGACAATTTGGCCCTCTCTGCTTTCCTGCGGACTCCATCCTCAAAAGCACCTGTTTTCGCTTTCGGCAGCCTCCGGAGCAAAAAAGACAAACGTCCAGCTTTTGCTGCCACAGCAAAGGTGCCAGCGGGGAAAAGTAATGCTGGTTCTCACTGCCTCCTGGAACCTCTTCAAATGCCACAGACAATTTGGCCCTCTCTGCTTTCCTGCGGACTCCATCCTCAAAAGCACCTGTTTTCGCTTTCGGCAACCTCCGGAGCAAAAAAGACAAACGTCCAGCTTTTGCTGCCACAGCAAAGGTGCCAGCGGGAAAAGTAATGCTGGTTCTCACTGCCTCCTGGAACCTCTTCAAATGCCACAGACAATTTGGCCCTCTCTGCTTTCCTGCGGACTCCATCCGCAAAAGTACCTGTTTTCGCTTTCGGCAGCCTCCGGAGGAAAGAAGACAAACGTCCAGCTTTTGCTGCCACAGCAAAGGTGCCAGCGGGGAAAAGTAATGCTGGTTCTCACTGTCTCCTGGAACGCTTTCAAATGCCCCAGACAATTTGGCCCTCTCTGCTTTCCTGCGGACTCCATCCTCAAAAGCACCTTTTTTCGCTTTCGGCAACCTCCGGAGCAAAAAAGACAAACGTCCAGCTTTTGCTGCCACAGCAAAGGTGCCAGCGGGGAAAAGTAATGCTGGTTCTCACTGCCTCCTGGAACTCTTTCAAATGCCCCAGACAATTTGGCCCTCTCTGCTTTCCTGCGGACTCCATCCTCAAAAGCACCTGTTTTCGCTTTCGGCAGCCTCCGGAGCAAAGAAGACAAACGTCCAGCTTTTGCTGCCACAGCAAAGGTGCCAGCGGGGAAAAGTGATGCTGGTCCTCATTGCCTCCTGGAACCTCTTCAAATGCCACAGACAATTTGGCCCTCTCTGCTTTCCTGCGGACTCCATCCTCAAAAGCACCTGTTTTCGCTTCGGCAGCCTCCGGAGCAAAAAAGACAAACGTTCAGCTTTTGCTGCCACAGCAAAGGTGCCAGCGGGGAAAAGTAATGCTGGTCCTCATTGCCTCCTGGAACCTCTTCAAATGCCCCAGACAATTTGGCCCTCTCTGCTTTCCTGCGGACTCCATCCTCAAAAGCACCTTTTTTCGCTTTCGGCAACCTCCGGAGCAAAAAAGACAAACGTCGAGGTTTTGCTGCCACAGCAAAGGTGCCAGCGGGGAAAAGTAATGCTGGTTCTCACTGCCTCCTGGAACCTCTTCAAATGCCACAGACAATTTGGCCCTCTCTGCTTTCCTGCGGACTCCATCCGCAAAAGTACCTGTTTTCGCTTTCGGCAGCCTCCGGAGGAAAGAAGACAAACGTCCAGCTTTTGCTGCCACAGCAAAGGTGCCAGCGGGGAAAAGTAATGCTGGTTCTCACTGCCTCCTGGAACCCTTTCAAATGCCACAGACAATTTGGCCCTCTCTGCTTTCCTGCGGACTCCATCCTCAAAAGCACCTTTTTTCGCTTTCGGCAACCTCCGGAGCAAAAAAGACAAACGTCCAGCTTTTGCTGCCACAGCAAAGGTGCCAGCGGGGAAAAGTAATGCTGGTTCTCACTGCCTCCTGTAACCTCTTCAAATGCCACAGACAATTTGGCCCTCTCTACTTTCCTGCGGACTCCATCCTCAAAAGCACCTGTTTTCGCTTTCGGCAGCCTCCGGAGCAAAGAAGACAAACGTCCAGCTTTTGCTGCCACAGCAAAGGTGCCAGCAAGGAAAAGTAATGCTGGTTCTCACTGCCTCCTGGAACTCTTTCAAATGCCCCAGACAATTTGGCCCTCTCTGCTTTCCTGCGGACTCCATCCTCAAAAGCACCTGTTTTCGGTTTCGGCAACCTCCGGAGCAAAGAAGACAAACGTCCAGCTTTTGCTGCCACAGCAAAGGTGCCAGCGGGGAAAAGTAATGCTGGTTCTCACTGCCTCCTGGAACCCTTTCAAATGCCACAGACAATTTGGCCCTCTCTGCTTTCCTGCGGACTCCATCCTCAAAAGCACCTGTTTTCGCTTTCGGCAGCCTCCGGAGCAAAAAAGACAAACGTCCAGCTTTTGCTGCCTCAGCAAAGGTGCCAGCGGGGAAAAGTAATGCTGGTTCTCACTGCCTCCTGCAACCCTTTCAAATGCCACAGACAATTTGGCCCTCTCTGCTTTCCTGCGGACTCCATCCTCAAAAGCACCTTTTTTCGCTTTCGGCAACCTCCGGAGCAAAAAAGACAAACGTCCAGCTTTTGCTGCCACAGCAAAGGTGCCAGCGGGGAAAAGTAATGCTGGTTCTCACTGCCTCCTGGAACCTCTTCAAATGCCACAGACAATTTGGCCCTCTCTGCTTTCCTGCGGACTCCATCCTCAAAAGCACCTGTTTTTGCTTTCGGCAGCCTCCGGAACAAAGAAGACAAACGTCCAGATTTTGCTGCCACAGCAAAGGTGCCAGCGGGGAAAAGTAATGCTGGTTCTCACTGCCTCCTGGAACCCTTTCAAATGCCCCAGACAATTTGGCCCTCTCTGCTTTCCTGCGGATTCCATCCTCAAAAGCACCTGTTTTCGCTTTCGGCAACCTCCGGAGCAAAAAAGACAAACGTCGAGGTTTTGCTGCCACAGCAAAGGTGCCAGCGGGGAAAAGTAATGCTGGTTCTCACTGCCTCCTGGAACCTCTTCAAATGCCACAGACAATTTGGCCCTCTCTGCTTTCCTGCGGACTCCATCCTCAAAAGCACCTGTTTTCGCTTTCGGCAGCCTCCGGAGCAAAAAAGACAAACGTCCAGCTTTTGCTGCCACAGCAAAGGTGCCAGCGGGGAAAAGTAATGCTGGTTCTCACTGTCTCCTGGAACCCTTTCAAATGCCCCAGACAATTTGGCCCTCTCTGCTTTCCTGCGGACTCCATCCTCAAAAGCACCTTTTTTCGCTTTCGGCAACCTCCGGAGCAAAAAAGACAAACGTCCAGCTTTTGCTGCCACAGCAAAGGTGCCAGCGGGGAAAAGTAATGCTGGTTCTCACTGCCTCCTGGAACTCTTTCAAATGCCCCAGACAATTTGGCCCTCTCTGCTTTCCTGCGGACTCCATCCGTAAAAGCACCTGTTTTCGCTTTCGGCAGCCTCCGGAGCAAAGAAGACAAACGTCCAGCTTTTGCTGCCACAGCAAAGGTGCCAGCGGGGAAAAGTGATGCTGGTCCTCATTGCCTCCTGGAACCTCTTCAAATGCCACAGACAATTTGGCCCTCTCTGCTTTCCTGCGGACTCCATCCTCAAAAGCACCTGTTTTCGCTTTCGGCAGCCTCCGGAGCAAAAAAGACAAACGTTCAGCTTTTGCTGCCACAGCAAAGGTGCCAGCGGGGAAAAGTGATGCTGGTCCTCATTGCCTCCTGGAACCTCTTCAAATGCCCCAGACAATTTGGCCCTCTCTGCTTTCCTGCGGACTCCATCCTCAAAAGCACCTTTTTTCGCTTTCGGCAACCTCCGGAGCAAAAAAGACAAACGTCCAGCTTTTGCTGCACAAGCAAAGGTGCCAGCGGGGAAAAGTAATGCTGGTTCTCACTGTCTCCTGGAACCCTTTCAAATGCCCCAGACAATTTGGCCCTCTCTGCTTTCCTGCGGACTCCATCCTCAAAAGCACCTGTTTTCGCTTTCGGCAGCCTCCGGAGCAAAAAAGACAAACGTCCAGCTTTTGCTGCCACAGCAAAGGTGCCAGCGGGGAAAAGTAATGCTGGTTCTCACTGCCTCCTGGAACCTCTTCAAATGCCACAGACAATTTGGCCCTCTCTGCTTTCCTGCGGACTCCATCCTCAAAAGCACCTGTTTTCGCTTTCGGCAACCTCCGGAGCAAAAAAGACAAACGTCCAGCTTTTGCTGCCACAGCAAAGGTGCCAGCGGGAAAAGTAATGCTGGTTCTCACTGCCTCCTGGAACCTCTTCAAATGCCACAGACAATTTGGCCCTCTCTGCTTTCCTGCGGACTCCATCCGCAAAAGTACCTGTTTTCGCTTTCGGCAGCCTCCGGAGGAAAGAAGACAAACGTCCAGCTTTTGCTGCCACAGCAAAGGTGCCAGCGGGGAAAAGTAATGCTGGTTCTCACTGCCTCCTGCAACCCTTTCAAATGCCACAGACAATTTGGCCCTCTCTGCTTTCCTGCGGACTCCATCCTCAAAAGCACCTGTTTTCGCTTTCGGCAACCTCCGGAGCAAAAAAGACAAACGTCCAGCTTTTGCTGCCACAGCAAAGGTGCCAGCGGGGAAAAGTAATGCTGGTTCTCACTGCCTCCTGTAACCTCTTCAAATGCCACAGACAATTTGGCCCTCTCTACTTTCCTGCGGACTCCATCCTCAAAAGCACCTGTTTTCGCTTTCGGCAGCCTCCGGAGCAAAGAAGACAAACGTCCAGCTTTTGCTGCCACAGCAAAGGTGCCAGCGGGGAAAAGTAATGCTGGTTCTCACTGCCTCCTGGAACCCTTTCAAATGCCCCAGACAATTTGGCCCTCTCTGCTTTCCTGCGGACTCCATCCTCAAAAGCACCTGTTTTCGGTTTCGGCAACCTCCGGAGCAAAGAAGACAAACGTCCAGCTTTTGCTGCCACAGCAAAGGTGCCAGCGGGGAAAAGTAATGCTGGTTCTCACTGCCTCCTGGAACCCTTTCAAATGCCCCAGACAATTTGGCCCTCTCTGCTTTCCTGCGGACTCCATCCTCAAAAGCACCTGTTTTCGCTTTTGGATACCTCAGGAGCAAAAAAGACAAACGTCCAGCTTTTGCTGCCTCAGCAAAGGTGCCAGCGGGGAAAAGTAATGCTGGTTCTCACTGCCTCCTGGAACTCTTTCAAATGCCCCAGACAATTTGGCCCTCTCTGCTTTCCTGCGGACTCCATCCTCAAAAGCACCTGTTTTTGCTTTCGGCAGCCTCCGGAACAAAGAAGACAAACGTCCAGATTTTGCTGCCACAGCAAAGGTGCCAGCGGGGAAAAGTAATGCTGGTTCTCACTGCCTCCTGGAACCCTTTCAAATGCCCCAGACAATTTGGCCCTCTCTGCTTTCCTGCGGACTCCATCCTCAAAAGCACCTGTTTTCGCTTTCGGCAGCCTCCGGAGCAAAAAAGACAAACGTCGAGGTTTTGCTGCCACAGCAAAGGTGCCAGCGGGGAAAAGTAATGCTGGTTCTCACTGCCTCCTGGAACCTCTTCAAATGCCACAGACAATTTCGTCCTCTCTGCTTTCCTGCGGACTCCATCCTCAAAAGCACCTGTTTTCGCTTTCGGCAGCCTCCGGAGCAAAGAAGACAAACGTCCAGCTTTTGCTGCCACAGCAAAGGTGCCAGCGGGGAAAAGTAATGCTGGTTCTCACTGTCTCCTGGAACCCTTTCAAATGCCCCAGACAATTTGGCCCTCTCTGCTTTCCTGCGGACTCCATCCTCAAAAGCACCTGTTTTCGCTTTCGGCAGCCTCCGGAGCAAAGAAGACAAACGTCCAGCTTTTGCTGCCACAGCAAAGGTGCCAGCGGGGAAAAGTGATGCTGGTCCTCATTGCCTCCTGGAACCTCTTCAAATGCCACAGACAATTTGGCCCTCTCTGCTTTCCTGCGGACTCCATCCTCAAAAGCACCTGTTTTCGCTTTCGGCAGCCTCCGGAGCAAAAAAGACAAACGTTCAGCTTTTGCTGCCACAGCAAAGGTGCCAGCGGGGAAAAGTGATGCTGTTCCTCATTGCCTCCTGGAACCTCTTCAAATGCCCCAGACAATTTGGCCCTCTCTGCTTTCCTGCGGACTCCATCCGCAAAAGCACCTGTTTTCGCTTTCGGCAGCCTCCGGAGCAAAGAAGACAAACGTCCAGCTTTTGCTGCCACAGCAAAGGTGCCAGCGGGGAAAAGTGATGCTGGTCCTCATTGCCTCCTGGAACCTCTTCAAATGCCACAGACAATTTGGCCCTCTCTGCTTTCCTGCGGACTCCATCCTCAAAAGCACCTGTTTTCGCTTTCGGCAGCCTCCGGAGCAAAAAAGACAAACGTTCAGCTTTTGCTGCCACAGCAAAGGTGCCAGCGGGGAAAAGTGATGCTGTTCCTCATTGCCTCCTGGAACCTTTTCAAATGCCACAGACAATTTCGTCCTCTCTGCTTTCCTGCGGACTCCATCCTCAAAAGCACCTGTTTTCGCTTTCGGCAGCCTCCGGAGCAAAGAAGACAAACGTCCAGCTTTTGCTGCCACAGCAAAGGTGCCAGCGGGGAAAAGTAATGCTGGTTCTCACTGTCTCCTGGAACCCTTTCAAATGCCCCAGACAATTTGGCCCTCTCTGCTTTCCTGCGGACTCCATCCTCAAAAGCACCTTTTTTCGCTTTCGGCAACCTCAGGAGCAAAAAAGACAAACGTCCAGCTTTTGCTGCCACAGCAAAGGTGCCAGCGGGGAAAAGTAATGCTGGTTATCACTGCCTCCTGGAACTCTTTCAAATGCCCCAGACAATTTGGCCCTCTCTGCTTTCCTGCGGACTCCATCCGCAAAAGCACCTGTTTTCGCTTTCGGCAGCCTCCGGAGCAAAGAAGACAAACGTCCAGCTTTTGCTGCCACAGCAAAGGTGCCAGCGGGGAAAAGTAATGCTGGTTCTCACTGCCTCCTGGAACCCTTTCAAATGCCCCAGACAATTTGGCCCTCTCTGCTTTCCTGCGGACTCCATCCTCAAAAGCACCTGTTTTCGGTTTCGGCAACCTCCGGAGCAAAGAAGACAAACGTCCAGCTTTTGCTGCCACAGCAAAGGTGCCAGCGGGGAAAAGTAATGCTGGTTCTCACTGCCTCCTGGAACCCTTTCAAATTCCCCAGACAATTTGGCCCTCTCTGCTTTCCTGCGGACTCCATCCTCAAAAGCACCTGTTTTCGCTTTTGGATACCTCAGGAGCAAAAAAGACAAACGTCCAGCTTTTGCTGCCTCAGCAAAGGTGCCAGCGGGGAAAAGTAATGCTGGTTCTCACTGCCTCCTGGAACTCTTTCAAATGCCCCAGACAATTTGGCCCTCTCTGCTTTCCTGCGGACTCCATCCTCAAAAGCACCTGTTTTTGCTTTCGGCAGCCTCCGGAACAAAGAAGACAAACGTCCAGATTTTGCTGCCACAGCAAAGGTGCCAGCGGGGAAAAGTAATGCTGGTTCTCACTGCCTCCTGGAACCCTTTCAAATGCCCCAGACAATTTGGCCCTCTCTGCTTTCCTGCGGACTCCATCCTCAAAAGCACCTGTTTTCGCTTTCGGCAGCCTCCGGAGCAAAAAAGACAAACGTCGAGGTTTTGCTGCCACAGCAAAGGTGCCAGCGGGGAAAAGTAATGCTGGTTCTCACTGCCTCCTGGAACCTCTTCAAATGCCACAGACAATTTCGTCCTCTCTGCTTTCCTGCGGACTCCATCCTCAAAAGCACCTGTTTTCGCTTTCGGCAGCCTCCGGAGCAAAGAAGACAAACGTCCAGCTTTTGCTGCCACAGCAAAGGTGCCAGCGGGGAAAAGTAATGCTGGTTCTCACTGTCTCCTGGAACCCTTTCAAATGCCCCAGACAATTTGGCCCTCTCTGCTTTCCTGCGGACTCCATCCTCAAAAGCACCTGTTTTCGCTTTCGGCAGCCTCCGGAGCAAAGAAGACAAACGTCCAGCTTTTGCTGCCACAGCAAAGGTGCCAGCGGGGAAAAGTGATGCTGGTCCTCATTGCCTCCTGGAACCTCTTCAAATGCCACAGACAATTTGGCCCTCTCTGCTTTCCTGCGGACTCCATCCTCAAAAGCACCTGTTTTCGCTTTCGGCAGCCTCCGGAGCAAAAAAGACAAACGTTCAGCTTTTGCTGCCACAGCAAAGGTGCCAGCGGGGAAAAGTGATGCTGTTCCTCATTGCCTCCTGGAACCTCTTCAAATGCCCCAGACAATTTGGCCCTCTCTGCTTTCCTGCGGACTCCATCCGCAAAAGCACCTGTTTTCGCTTTCGGCAGCCTCCGGAGCAAAGAAGACAAACGTCCAGCTTTTGCTGCCACAGCAAAGGTGCCAGCGGGGAAAAGTGATGCTGGTCCTCATTGCCTCCTGGAACCTCTTCAAATGCCACAGACAATTTGGCCCTCTCTGCTTTCCTGCGGACTCCATCCTCAAAAGCACCTGTTTTCGCTTTCGGCAGCCTCCGGAGCAAAAAAGACAAACGTTCAGCTTTTGCTGCCACAGCAAAGGTGCCAGCGGGGAAAAGTGATGCTGTTCCTCATTGCCTCCTGGAACCTTTTCAAATGCCACAGACAATTTCGTCCTCTCTGCTTTCCTGCGGACTCCATCCTCAAAAGCACCTGTTTTCGCTTTCGGCAGCCTCCGGAGCAAAGAAGACAAACGTCCAGCTTTTGCTGCCACAGCAAAGGTGCCAGCGGGGAAAAGTAATGCTGGTTCTCACTGTCTCCTGGAACCCTTTCAAATGCCCCAGACAATTTGGCCCTCTCTGCTTTCCTGCGGACTCCATCCTCAAAAGCACCTTTTTTCGCTTTCGGCAACCTCAGGAGCAAAAAAGACAAACGTCCAGCTTTTGCTGCCACAGCAAAGGTGCCAGCGGGGAAAAGTAATGCTGGTTATCACTGCCTCCTGGAACTCTTTCAAATGCCCCAGACAATTTGGCCCTCTCTGCTTTCCTGCGGACTCCATCCGCAAAAGCACCTGTTTTCGCTTTCGGCAGCCTCCGGAGCAAAGAAGACAAACGTCCAGCTTTTGCTGCCACAGCAAAGGTGCCAGCGGGGAAAAGTGATGCTGGTCCTCATTGCCTCCTGGAACCCCTTCAAATGCCACAGACAATTTGGCCCTCTCTGCTTTCCTGCGGACTCCATCCTCAAAAGCACCTGTTTTCGCTTTCGGCAGCCTCCGGAGCAAAAAAGACAAACGTTCAGCTTTTGCTGCCACAGCAAAGGTGCCAGCGGGGAAAAGTGATGCTGTTCCTCATTGCCTCCTGGAACCTCTTCAAATGCCCCAGACAATTTGGCCCTCTCTGCTTTCCTGCGGACTCCATCCGCAAAAGCACCTGTTTTCGCTTTCGGCAGCCTCCGGAGCAAAGAAGACAAACGTCCAGGTTTTGCTGCCACAGCAAAGGTGCCAGCGGGGAAAAGTGATGCTGGTCCTCATTGCCTCCTGGAACCTCTTCAAATGCCACAGACAATTTGGCCCTCTCTGCTTTCCTGCGGACTCCATCCTCAAAAGCACCTGTTTTCGCTTTCGGCAGCCTCCGGAGCAAAAAAGACAAACGTTCAGCTTTTGCTGCCACAGCAAAGGTGCCAGCGGGGAAAAGTGATGCTGTTCCTCATTGCCTCCTGGAACCTCTTCAAATGCCACAGACAATTTGGCCCTCTCTGCTTTCCTGCGGACTCCATCTTCAAAAGCACCTTTTTTCGCTTTCGGCAACCTCAGGAGCAAAAAAGACAAACGTCCAGCTTTTGCTGCCACAGCAAAGGCGCCAGCGGGGAAAAGTAATGCTGGTTCTCACTGTCTCCTGGAACCCTTTCAAATGCCCCAGACAATTTGGCCCTCTCTGCTTTCCTGCGGACTCCATCCTCAAAAGCACCTGTTTTCGCTTTCGGCAGCCTCCGGAGCAAAAAAGACAAACGTCCAGCTTTTGCTGCCACAGCAAAGGTGCCAGCGGGGAAAAGTAATGCTGGTTCTCACTGCCTCCTGGAACCCTTTCAAATGCCACAGACAATTTGGCCCTCTCTGCTTTCCTGCGGACTCCATCCTCAAAAGCACCTTTTTTCGCTTTTGGCAACCTCCGGAGCAAAAAAGACAAACGTCCAGCTTTTGCTGCCACAGCAAAGGTGCCAGCGGGGAAAAGTAATGCTGGTTCTCACTGCCTCCTGGAACCTCTTCAAATGCCACAGACAATTTGGCCCTCTCTGCTTTCCTGCGGACTCCATCCTCAAAAGCACCTGTTTTCGCTTTCGGCAGCCTCCGGAGCAAAGAAGACAAACGTCCAGCTTTTGCTGCCACAGCAAAGGTGCCAGCGGGGAAAAGTAATGCTGGTTCTCACTGCCTCCTGGAACCCTTTCAAATGCCACAGACAATTTGGCCCTCTCTGCTTTCCTGCGGACTCCATCCTCAAAAGCACCTGTTTTCGCTTTTGGATACCTCAGGAGCAAAAAAGACAAACGTTCAGCTTTTGCTGCCTCAGCAAAGGTGCCAGCGGGGAAAAGTAATGCTGGTTCTCACTGACTCCTGGAACTCTTTCAAATGCCACAGACAATTTGGCCCTCTCTGCTTTCCTGCGGACTCCATCCTCAAAAGCACCTGTTTTCGCTTTCGGCAACCTCCGGAGCAAAAAAGACAAACGTCCAGCTTTTGCTGCCACAGCAAAGGTGCCAGCGGGGAAAAGTGATGCTGTTCCTCATTGCCTCCTGGAACCTCTTCAAATGCCCCAGACAATTTGGCCCTCTCTGCTTTCCTGCGGACTCCATCCTCAAAAGCACCTTTTTTCGCTTTCGGCAACCTCAGGAGCAAAAAAGACAAACGTCCAGATTTGCTGCCACAGCAAAGGCGCCAGCGGGGAAAAGTAATGCTGGTTCTCACTGTCTCCTGGAACCCTTTCAAATGCCCCAGACAATTTGGCCCTCTCTGCTTTCATGCGGACTCCATCCTCAAAAGCACCTGTTTTCGCTTTCGGCATCCTCCGGAGCAAAGAAGACAAACGTCCAGCTTTTGCTGCCACAGCAAAGGTGCCAGCGGGGAAAAGTAATGCTGGTTCTCACTGCCTCCTGGAACCCTTTCAAATGCCACAGACAATTTGGCCCTCTCTGCTTTCCTGCGGACTCCATCCTCAAAAGCACCTTTTTTCGCTTTTGGCAACCTCCGGAGCAAAAAAGACAAACGTCCAGCTTTTGCTGCCACAGCAAAGGTGGCAGCGGGGAAAAGTAATGCTGGTTCTCACTGCCTCCTGGAACCTCTTCAAATGCCACAGACAATTTGGCCCTCTCTGCTTTCCTGCGGACTCCATCCTCAAAAGCACCTGTTTTCGCTTTCGGCAGCCTCCGGAGCAAAAAATACAAACGTCCAGCTTTTGCTGCCACAGCAAAGGTGCCAGCGGGGAAAAGTAATGCTGGTTCTCACTGCCTCCTGGAACCCTTTCAAATGCCACAGACAATTTGGCCCTCTCTGCTTTCCTGCGGACTCCATCCTCAAAAGCACCTGTTTTCGCTTTTGGATACCTCAGGAGCAAAAAAGACAAACGTCCAGCTTTTGCTGCCTCAGCAAAGGTGCCAGCGGGGAAAAGTAATGCTGGTTCTCACTGACTCCTGGAACTCTTTCAAATGCCACAGACAATTTGGCCCTCTCTGCTTTCCTGCGGACTCCATCCTCAAAAGCACCTGTTTTCGCTTTCGGCAACCTCCGGAGCAAAAAAGACAAACGTCCAGCTTTTGCTGCCACAGCAAAGGTGCCAGCGGGGAAAAGTAATGCTGGTTCTCACTGCCTCCTGGAACCCTTTCAAATGCCCCAGACAATTTGGCCCTCTCTGCTTTTCTGCGGACTCCATCCTCAAAAGCACCTGTTTTCGCTTTCGGCAGCCTCCGGAGCAAAAAAGACAAACGTTCAGCTTTTGCTGCCACAGCAAAGGTGCCAGCGGGGAAAAGTGATGCTGGTCCTCATTGCCTCCTGGAACCTCTTCAAATGCCCCAGACAATTTGGCCCTCTCTGCTTTCCTGCGGACTCCATCCTCAAAAGAACCTGTTTTCGCTTTCGGCAGCCTCCGGAGCAAAAAAGACAAACGTTCAGCTTTTGCTGCCACAGCAAAGGTGCCAGCGGGGAAAAGTGATGCTGGTCCTCATTGCCTCCTGGAACCTCTTCAAATACCCCAGACAATTTGGCCCTCTCTGCTTTCCTGCGGACTCCATCCTCAAAAGCACCTTTTTTCGCTTTCGGCAACCTCAGGAGCAAAAAAGACAAACGTCCAGCTTTTGCTGCCACAGCAAAGGTGCCAGCGGGGAAACGTAATGCTGGTTCTCACTGCCTCCTGGAACCCTTTCAAATGCCCCAGACAATTTGGCCCTCTCTGCTTTCCTGCGGACTCCATCCTCAAAAGCACCTGTTTTCGCTTTCGGCAGCCTCCGGAGCAAAAAAGACAAACGTCCAGCTTTTGCTGCCACAGCAAAGGTGCCAGCGGGGAAAAGTGATGCTGGTCCTCATTGCCTCCTGGAACCTCTTCAAATGCCACAGACAATTTGGCCCTCTCTGCTTTCCTGCGGACTCCATCCTCAAAAGCACCTGTTTTCGCTTTCGGCAGCCTCCGGAGCAAAAAAGACAAACGTCCAGGTTTTGCTGCCACAGCAAAGGTGCCAGCGGGGAAAAGTAATGCTGGTTCTCACTGCCTCCTGGAACCCTTTCAAATGCCCCAGACAATTTGGCCCTCTCTGCTTTCCTGCGGACTCCATCCTCAAAAGCACCTGTTTTCGCTTTCGGCAGCCTCCGGAGCAAAAAAGACAAACGTCCAGCTTTTGCTGCCACAGCAAAGGTGCCAGCGGGGAAAAGTGATGCTGGTCCTCATTGCCTCCTGGAACCTCTTCAAATGCCACAGACAATTTGGCCCTCTCTGCTTTCCTGCGGACTCCATCCTCAAAAGCACCTGTTTTCGCTTTCGGCAGCCTCCGGAGCAAAAAAGACAAACGTCCAGGTTTTGCTGCCACAGCAAAGGTGCCAGCGGGGAAAAGTAATGCTGGTCTTCATTGCCTCCTGGAACCTCTTCAAATGCCAGAGACAATTTGGCCCTCTCTGCTTTCCTGCGGACTCCATCCTCAAAAGCACCTTTTTTCGCTTTCGGCAACCTCCGGAGCAAAAAAGACAAACGTCCAGCTTTTGCTGCCACAGCAAAAGTGCCAGCGGGGAAAAGTAATGCTGGTCCTCATTGCCTCCTGGAACCTCTTCAAATGCCCCAGACAATTTGGCCCTCTCTGCTTTCCTGCGGACTCCATCCTCAAAAGCACCTGTTTTCGCTTTCGGCAGCCTCCGGAGCAAAAAAGACAAACGTCCAGCTTTTGCTGCCACAGCAAAGGTGCCAGCGGGGAAAAGTAATGCTGGTTCTCACTGCCTCCTGGAACTCTTTCAAATGCCCCAGACAATTTGGCCCTCTCTGCTTTCCTGCGGACTCCATCCTCAAAAGCACCTTTTTTCGCTTTCGGCAACCTCCGGAGCAAAAAAGACAAACGTCCAGCTTTTGCTGCCACAGCAAAGGTGCCAGCGGGGAAAAGTGATGCTGGTCCTCATTGCCTCCTGGAACCTCTTCAAATGCCACAGACAATTTGGCCCTCTCTGCTTTCCTGCGGACTCCATCCTCAAAAGCACCTTTTTTCGCTTTCGGCAACCTCCGGAGCAAAAAAGACAAACGTCCAGCTTTTGCTGCCACAGCAAAAGTGCCAGCGGGGAAAAGTAATGCTGGTCCTCATTGCCTCCTGGAACCTCTTCAAATGCCACAGACAATTTGGCCCTCTCTGCTTTCCTGCGGACTCCATCCTCAAAAGCACCTGTTTTCGCTTTCGGCAGCCTCCGGAGCAAAAAAGACACACGTCCAGCTTTTGCTGCCACAGCAAAGGTGCCAGCGGGGAAAAGTAATGCTGGTTCTCACTGCCTCCTGGAACCCTTTCAAATGCCCCAGACAATTTGGCCCTCTCTGCTTTCCTGCGGACTCCATCCTCAAAAGCACCTGTTTTCGCTTTCGGCAGCCTCCGGAGCAAAAAAGACAATCATCCAGCTTTTGCTGCCACAGCAAAGGTGCCAGCGGGGAAAAGTAATGCTGGTTCTCACTGCCTCCTGGAACTCTTTCAAATGCCCCAGACAATTTGGCACTCTCTGCTTTCCTGCGGACTCCATCCTCAAAAGCACCTGTTTTCGCTTTCGGCAGCCTCCGGAGCAAAAAAGACAAACGTCCAGCTTTTGCTGCCACAGCAAAGGTGCCAGCGGGGAAAAGTAATGCTGGTTCTCACTGCCTCCTGGAACCCTTTCAAATGCCCCAGACAATTTGGCCCTCTCTGCTTTCCTGCGGACTCCATCCTCAAAAGCACCTGTTTTCGCTTTCGGCAACCTCCGGAGCAAAAAAGACAAACGTCCAGCTTTTGCTGCCACAGCAAAGGTGCCAGCGGGGAAAAGTAATGCTGGTTCTCACTGCCTCCTGTAACCTCTTCAAATGCCCCAGACAATTTGGCCCTCTCTGCTTTCCTGCGGACTCCATCCTCAAAAGCACCTGTTTTCGCTTTCGGCAGCCTCCGGAGCAAAGAAGACAAACGTCCAGCTTTTGCTGCCACAGCAAAGGTGCCAGCGGGGAAAAGTGATGCTGGTCCTCATTGCCTCCTGGAACCTCTTCAAATGCCACAGACAATTTGGCCCTCTCTGCTTTCCTGCGGACTCCATCCTCAAAAGCACCTTTTTTCGCTTTCGGCAACCTCCGGAGCAAAAAAGACAAACGTCCAGCTTATGCTGCCACAGCAAAAGTGCCAGCGGGGAAAAGTAATGCTGGTCCTCATTGCCTCCTGGAACCTCTTCAAATGCCCCAGACAATTTGGCCCTCTCTGCTTTCCTGCGGACTCCATCCTCAAAAGCACCTGTTTTCGCTTTCGGCAGCCTCCGGAGCAAAAAAGACAAACGTCCACGTTTTGCTGCCACAGCAAAAGTGCCAGCGGGGAAAAGTGATGCTGGTCCTCATTGCCTCCTGGAACCTCTTCAAATGCCCCAGACAATTTGGCCCTCTCTGCTTTCATGCGGACTCCATCCTCAAAAGCACCTGTTTTCGCTTTCGGCAGCCTCCGGAGCAAAAAAGACAAACGTTCAGCTTTTGCTGCACAAGCAAAGGTGCCAGCGGGGAAAAGTGATGCTGGTCCTCATTGCCTCCTGGAACCTCTTCAAATGCCCCAGACAATTTGGCCCTCTCTGCTTTCCTGCGGACTCCATCCTCAAAAGCACCTGTTTTCGCTTTCGGCAGCCTCCGGAGCAAAAAAGACAAACGTCCAGCTTTTGCTGCCACAGCAAAGGTGCCAGCGGGGAAAAGTAATGCTGGTTCTCACTGCCTCCTGGAACCCTTTCAAATGCCCCAGACAATTTGGCCCTCTCTGCTTTCCTGCGGACTCCATCCTCAAAAGCACCTTTTTTCGCTTTTGGCAACCTCCGGAGCAAAAAAGACAAATGTCCAGCTTTTGCTGCCACAGCAAAGGTGCCAGCGGGGAAAAGTAATGCTGGTTCTCACTGCCTCCTGGAACCTCTTCAAATGCCACAGACAATTTGGCCCTCTCTGCTTTCCTGCGGATTCCATCCTCAAAAGCACCTGTTTTCGCTTTCGGCAGCCTCCGGAGCAAAGAAGACAAACGTCCAGCTTTTGCTGCCACAGCAAAGGTGCCAGCGGGGAAAAGTAATGCTGGTTCTCACTGCCTCCTGCAACCCTTTCAAATGCCCCAGACAATTTGGCCCTCTCTGCTTTCCTGCGGACTCCATCCTCAAAAGCACCTTTTTTCGCTTTCGGCAACCTCCGGAGCAAAAAAGACAAACGTCCAGCTTTTGCTGCCACAGCAAAGGTGCCAGCGGGGAAAAGTGATGCTGGTCCTCATTGCCTCCTGGAACCTCTTCAAATGCCACAGACAATTTGGCCCTCTCTGCTTTCCTGCGGACTCCATCCTCAAAAGCACCTTTTTTCGCTTTCGGCAACCTCCGGAGCAAAAAAGACAAACGTCCAGCTTTTGCTGCCACAGCAAAGGTGCCAGCGGGGAAAAGTAATGCTGGTCCTCATTGCCTCCTGGAACCTCTTCAAATCCCACAGACAATTTGGCCCTCTCTGCTTTCCTGCGGACTCCATCCTCAAAAGCACCTGTTTTCGCTTTCGGCAGCCTCCGGAGCAAAAAAGACACACGTCCAGCTTTTGCTGCCACAGCAAAGGTGCCAGCGGGGAAAAGTAATGCTGGTTCTCACTGCCTCCTGGAACCCTTTCAAATGCCACAGACAATTTGGCCCTCTCTGCTTTCCTGCGGACTCCATCCTCAAAAGCACCTGTTTTCGCTTTCGGCAGCCTCCGGAGCAAAAAAGACAAACGTCCAGCTTTTGCTGCCACAGCAAAGGTGCCAGCGGGGAAAAGTAATGCTGGTTCTCACTGCCTCCTGGAACTCTTTCAAATGCCACAGACAATTTGGCCCTCTCTGCTTTCCTGCGGACTCCATCCTCAAAAGCACCTGTTTTCGCTTTCGGCAACCTCCGGAGCAAAAAAGACAAACGTCCAGCTTTTGCTGCCACAGCAAAGGTGCCAGCGGGGAAAATTGATGCTGGTCCTCATTGCCTCCTGGAACCTCTTCAAATGCCACAGACAATTTGGCCCTCTCTGCTTTCCTGCGGACTCCATCCTCAAAAGCACCTTTTTTCGCTTTCGGCAACCTCCGGAGCAAAAAAGAAAAACGTCCAGCTTTTGCTGCCACAGCAAAAGTGCCAGCGGGGAAAAGTAATGCTGGTCCTCATTGCCTCCTGGAACCTCTTCAAATGCCCCAGACAATTTGGCCCTCTCTGCTTTCCTGCGGACTCCATCCTCAAAAGCACCTGTTTTCGCTTTCGGCAGCCTCCGGAGCAAAAAAGACACACGTCCAGCTTTTGCTGCCACAACAAAGGTGCCAGCGGGGAAAAGTAATGCTGGTTCTCACTGCCTCCTGGAACCCTTTCAAATGCCACAGACAATTTGGCCCTCTCTGCTTTCCTGCGGACTCCATCCTCAAAAGCACCTGTTTTCGCTTTCGGCAGCCTCCGGAGCAAAAAAGACAATCATCCAGCTTTTGCTGCCACAGCAAAGGTGCCAGCGGGGAAAAGTAATGCTGGTTCTCACTGCCTCCTGGAACTCTTTCAAATGCCCCAGACAATTTGACCCTCTCTACTTTCCTGCGGACTCCATCCTCAAAAGCACCTGTTTTCGCTTTCGGCAGCCTCCGGAGCAAAAAAGACAAACGTCCAGCTTTTGCTGCCACAGCAAAGGTGCCAGCGGGGAAAAGTAATGCTGGTTCTCACTGCCTCCTGGAACCCTTTCAAATGCCCCAGACAATTTGGCCCTCTCTGCTTTCCTGCGGACTCCATCCTCAAAAGCACCTTTTTTCGCTTTTGGCAACCTCCGGAGCAAAAAAGACAAATGTCCAGCTTTTGCTGCCACAGCAAAGGTGCCAGCAGGGAAAAGTAATGCTGGTTCTCACTGCCTCCTGGAACCTCTTCAAATGCCACAGACAATTTGGCCCTCTCTGCTTTCCTGCGGATTCCATCCTCAAAAGCACCTGTTTTCGCTTTCGGCAGCCTCCGGAGCAAAGAAGACAAACGTCCAGCTTTTGCTGCCACAGCAAAGGTGCCAGCGGGGAAAAGTAATGCTGGTTCTCACTGCCTCCTGCAACCCTTTCAAATGCCCCAGACAATTTGGCCCTCTCTGCTTTCCTGCGGACTCCATCCTCAAAAGCACCTTTTTTCGCTTTCGGCAACCTCCGGAGCAAAAAAGACAAACGTCCAGCTTTTGCTGCCACAGCAAAGGTGCCAGCGGGGAAAAGTGATGCTGGTCCTCATTGCCTCCTGGAACCTCTTCAAATGCCACAGACAATTTGGCCCTCTCTGCTTTCCTGCGGACTCCATCCTCAAAAGCACCTTTTTTCGCTTTCGGCAACCTCCGGAGCAAAAAAGACAAACGTCCAGCTTTTGCTGCCACAGCAGAAGTGCCAGCGGGGAAAAGTAATGCTGGTCCTCATTGCCTCCTGGAACCTCTTCAAATCCCACAGACAATTTGGCCCTCTCTGCTTTCCTGCGGACTCCATCCTCAAAAGCACCTGTTTTCGCTTTCGGCAGCCTCCGGAGCAAAAAAGACACACGTCCAGCTTTTGCTGCCACAGCAAAGGTGCCAGCGGGGAAAAGTAATGCTGGTTCTCACTGCCTCCTGGAACCCTTTCAAATGCCACAGACAATTTGGCCCTCTCTGCTTTCCTGCGGACTCCATCCTCAAAAGCACCTGTTTTCGCTTTCGGCAGCCTCCGGAGCAAAAAAGACAAACGTCCAGCTTTTGCTGCCACAGCAAAGGTGCCAGCGGGGAAAAGTAATGCTGGTTCTCACTGCCTCCTGGAACTCTTTCAAATGCCACAGACAATTTGGCCCTCTCTGCTTTCCTGCGGACTCCATCCTCAAAAGCACCTGTTTTCGCTTTCGGCAACCTCCGGAGCAAAAAAGACAAACGTCCAGCTTTTGCTGCCACAGCAAAGGTGCCAGCGGGGAAAATTGATGCTGGTCCTCATTGCCTCCTGGAACCTCTTCAAATGCCACAGACAATTTGGCCCTCTCTGCTTTCCTGCGGACTCCATCCTCAAAAGCACCTTTTTTCGCTTTCGGCAACCTCCGGAGCAAAAAAGAAAAACGTCCAGCTTTTGCTGCCACAGCAAAAGTGCCAGCGGGGAAAAGTAATGCTGGTCCTCATTGCCTCCTGGAACCTCTTCAAATGCCCCAGACAATTTGGCCCTCTCTGCTTTCCTGCGGACTCCATCCTCAAAAGCACCTGTTTTCGCTTTCGGCAGCCTCCGGAGCAAAAAAGACACACGTCCAGCTTTTGCTGCCACAGCAAAGGTGCCAGCGGGGAAAAGTAATGCTGGTTCTCACTGCCTCCTGGAACCCTTTCAAATGCCACAGACAATTTGGCCCTCTCTGCTTTCCTGCGGACTCCATCCTCAAAAGCACCTGTTTTCGCTTTCGGCAGCCTCCGGAGCAAAAAAGACAATCATCCAGCTTTTGCTGCCACAGCAAAGGTGCCAGCGGGGAAAAGTAATGCTGGTTCTCACTGCCTCCTGGAACTCTTTCAAATGCCCCAGACAATTTGACCCTCTCTACTTTCCTGCGGACTCCATCCTCAAAAGCACCTGTTTTCGCTTTCGGCAGCCTCCGGAGCAAAAAAGACAAACGTCCAGCTTTTGCTGCCACAGCAAAGGTGCCAGCGGGGAAAAGTAATGCTGGTTCTCACTGCCTCCTGGAACCCTTTCAAATGCCCCAGACAATTTGGCCCTCTCTGCTTTCCTGCGGACTCCATCCTCAAAAGCACCTTTTTTCGCTTTTGGCAACCTCCGGAGCAAAAAAGACAAATGTCCAGCTTTTGCTGCCACAGCAAAGGTGCCAGCGGGGAAAAGTAATGCTGGTTCTCACTGCCTCCTGGAACCTCTTCAAATGCCACAGACAATTTGGCCCTCTCTGCTTTCCTGCGGATTCCATCCTCAAAAGCACCTGTTTTCGCTTTCGGCAGCCTCCGGAGCAAAGAAGACAAACGTTCAGCTTTTGCTGCCACAGCAAAGGTGCCAGCGGGGAAAAGTAATGCTGGTTCTCACTGCCTCCTGCAACCCTTTCAAATGCCACAGACAATTTGGCCCTCTCTGCTTTTCTGCGGACTCCATCCTCAAAAGCACCTGTTTTCGCTTTCGGCAGCCTCCGGAGCAAAAAAGACAAACGTCCAGCTTTTGCTGCCACAGCAAAGGTGCCAGCGGGGAAAAGTAATGCTGGTTCTCACTGCCTCCTGGAACTCTTTCAAATGCCCCAGACAATTTCGCCCTCTCTGCTTTCCTGCGGACTCCATCCTCAAAAGCACCTTTTTTCGCTTTCGGCAACCTCCGGAGCAAAAAAGACAAACGTCCAGCTTTTGCTGCCACAGCAAAGGTGCCAGCGGGGAAAAGTGATGCTGGTCCTCATTGCCTCCTGGAACCTCTTCAAATGCCACAGACAATTTGGCCCTCTCTGCTTTCCTGCGGACTCCATCCTCAAAAGCACCTGTTTTCGCTTTCGGCAACCTCCGGAGCAAAAAAGACAAACGTCCAGCTTTTGCTGCCACAGCAAAGGTGCCAGCGGGGAAAAGTAATGCTGGTTCTCACTGCCTCCTGCAACCCTTTCAAATGCCCCAGACAATTTGGCCCTCTCTGCTTTCCTGCGGACTCCATCCTCAAAAGCACCTGTTTTCGCTTTCGGCAGCCTCCGGAGCAAAAAAGACAATCATCCAGCTTTTGCTGCCACAGCAAAGGTGCCAGCGGGGAAAAGTAATGCTGGTTCTCACTGCCTCCTGGAACTCTTTCAAATGCCCCAGACAATTTGGCCCTCTCTGCTTTCCTGCGGACTCCATCCTCAAAAGCACCTGTTTTCGCTTTCGGCAGCCTCCGGAGCAAAAAAGACAAACGTCCAGCTTTTGCTGCCACAGCAAAGGTGCCAGCGGGGAAAAGTAATGCTGGTTCTCACTGCCTCCTGGAACTCTTTCAAATGCCACAGACAATTTGGCCCTCTCTGCTTTCCTGCGGACTCCATCCTCAAAAGCACCTTTTTTCGCTTTCGGCAACCTCCGGAGCAAAAAAGACAAACGTCCAGCTTTTGCTGCCACAGCAAAGGTGCCAGCGGGGAAAATTGATGCTGGTCCTCATTGCCTCCTGGAACCTCTTCAAATGCCACAGACAATTTGGCCCTCTCTGCTTTCCTGCGGACTCCATCCTCAAAAGCACCTTTTTTCGCTTTCGGCAACCTCCGGAGCAAAAAAGACAAACGTCCAGCTTTTGCTGCCACAGCAAAAGTGCCAGCGGGGAAAAGTAATGCTGGTCCTCATTGCCTCCTGGAACCTCTTCAAATGCCCCAGACAATTTGGCCCTCTCTGCTTTCCTGCGGACTCCATCCTCAAAAGCACCTGTTTTCGCTTTCGGCAGCCTCCGGAGCAAAAAAGACACACGTCCAGCTTTTGCTGCCACAGCAAAGGTGCCAGCGGGGAAAAGTAATGCTGGTTCTCACTGCCTCCTGGAACCCTTTCAAATGCCACAGACAATTTGGCCCTCTCTGCTTTCCTGCGGACTCCATCCTCAAAAGCACCTGTTTTCGCTTTCGGCAGCCTCCGGAGCAAAAAAGACAATCATCCAGCTTTTGCTGCCACAGCAAAGGTGCCAGCGGGGAAAAGTAATGCTGGTTCTCACTGCCTCCTGGAAGTCTTTCAAATGCCCCAGACAATTTGACCCTCTCTGCTTTCCTGCGGACTCCATCTTCAAAAGCACCTGTTTTCGCTTTCAGCAGCCTCCGGAGCAAAAAAGACAAACGTCCAGCTTTTGCTGCCACAGCAAAGGTGCCAGCGGGGAAAAGTAATGCTGGTTCTCACTGCCTCCTGGAACCCTTTCAAATGCCCCAGACAATTTGACCCTCTCTGCTTTCCTGCGGACTCCATCCTCAAAAGCACCTTTTTTCGCTTTTGGCAACCTCCGGATCAAAAAAGACAAACGTCCAGCTTTTGCTGCCACAGCAAAGGTGCCAGCGGGGAAAAGTAATGCTGGTTCTCACTGCCTCCTGGAACCTCTTCAAATGCCCCAGACAATTTGGCCCTCTCTGCTTTCCTGCGGACTCCATCCTCAAAAGCACCTGTTTTCGCTTTCGGCAGCCTCCGGAGCAAAAAAGACAAACGTCCAGCTTTTGCTGCCACAGCAAAGGTGCCAGCGGGGAAAAGTGATGCTGGTCCTCATTGCCTCCTGGAACCTCTTCAAATGCCACAGACAATTTGGCCCTCTCTGCTTTCCTGCGGACTCCATCCTCAAAAGCACCTTTTTTCGCTTTCGGCAACCTCCGGAGCAAAAAAGACAAACGTCCAGCTTTTGCTGCCACAGCAAAAGTGCCAGCGGGGAAAAGTAATGCTGGTCCTCATTGCCTCCTGGAACCTCTTCAAATGCCCCAGACAATTTGGCCCTCTCTGCTTTCCTGCGGACTCCATCCGTAAAAGCACCTGTTTTCGCTTTCGGCAGCCTCCGGAGCAAAAAAGACAAACGTCCAGCTTTTGCTGCCACAGCAAAGGTGCCAGCGGGGAAAAGTGATGCTGGTCCTCATTGCCTCCTGGAACCTCTTCAAATGCCCCAGACAATTTGGCCCTCTCTGCTTTCCTGCGGACTCCATCCTCAAAAGCACCTGTTTTCGCTTTCGGCAGCCTCCGGAGCAAAAAAGACAAACGTCCACGTTTTGCTGCCACAGCAAAAGTGCCAGCGGGGAAAAGTGATGCTGGTCCTCATTGCCTCCTGGAACCTCTTCAAATGCCCCAGACAATTTGGCCCTCTCTGCTTTCCTGCGGACTCCATCCTCAAAAGCACCTGTTTTCGCTTTCGGCAGCCTCCGGAGCAAAAAAGACAAACGTTCAGCTTTTGCTGCACAAGCAAAGGTGCCAGCGGGGAAAAGTGATGCTGGTCCTCATTGCCTCCTGGAACCTCTTCAAATGCCCCAGACAATTTGGCCCTCTCTGCTTTCATGCGGACTCCATCCTCAAAAGCACCTGTTTTCGCTTTCGGCAGCCTCCGGAGCAAAAAAGACAAACGTCCAGCTTTTGCTGCCACAGCAAAGGTGCCAGGGGGGAAAAGTAATGCTGGTTCTTACTGCCTCCTGGAACCCTTTCAAATGCCCCAGACAATTTGGCCCTCTCTGCTTTCCTGCGGACTCCATCCTCAAAAGCACCTTTTTTCGCTTTTGGCAACCTCCGGAGCAAAAAAGACAAATGTCCAGCTTTTGCTGCCACAGCAAAGGTGCCAGCGGGGAAAAGTAATGCTGGTTCTCACTGCCTCCTGGAACCTCTTCAAATGCCACAGACAATTTGGCCCTCTCTGCTTTCCTGCGGATTCCATCCTCAAAAGCACCTGTTTTCGCTTTCGGCAGCCTCCGGAGCAAAGAAGACAAACGTCCAGCTTTTGCTGCCACAGCAAAGGTGCCAGCGGGGAAAAGTAATGCTGGTTCTCACTGCCTCCTGCAACCCTTTCAAATGCCCCAGACAATTTGGCCCTCTCTGCTTTCCTGCGGACTCCATCCTCAAAAGCACCTGTTTTCGCTTTCGGCAGCCTCCGGAGCAAAAAAGACAAACGTCCAGCTTTTGCTGCCACAGCAAAGGTGCCAGCGGGGAAAAGTAATGCTGGTTCTCACTGCCTCCTGGAACCTCTTCAAATGCCACAGACAATTTGGCCCTCTCTGCTTTCCTGCGGACTCCATCCTCAAAAGCACCTTTTTTCGCTTTCGGCAACCTCCGGAGCAAAAAAGACAAACGTCCAGCTTTTGCTACCACAGCAAAGGTGCCAGCGGGGAAAAGTAATGCTGGTTATCACTGCCTCCTGGAACTCTTTCAAATGCCCCAGACAATTTGGCCCTCTCTGCTTTCCTGCGGACTCCATCCTCAAAAGCACCTGTTTTCGCTTTCGGCAACCTCCGGAGCAAAAAAGACAAACGTCCAGCTTTTGCTGCCACAGCAAAGGTGCCAGCGGGGAAAAGTGATGCTGGTCCTCATTGCCTCCTGGAACCTCTTCAAATGCCACAGACAATTTGGCCCTCTCTGCTTTCCTGCGGACTCCATCCTCAAAAGCACCTGTTTTCGCTTTCGGCAACCTCCGGAGCAAAAAAGACAAACGTCCAGCTTTTGCTGCCACAGCAAAAGTGCCAGCGGTGAAAAGTAATGCTGGTCTTCATTGCCTCCTGGAACCTCTTCAAATGCCACAGACAATTTGGCCCTCTCTGCTTTCCTGCGGACTCCATCCTCAAAAGCACCTGTTTTCGCTTTCGGCAGCCTCCGGAGCAAAAAAGACACACGTCCAGCTTTTGCTGCCACAGAAAGGTGCCAGCGGGGAAAAGTAATGCTGGTTCTCACTGCCTCCTGGAACCCTTTCAAATGCCACAGACAATTTGGCCCTCTCTGCTTTCCTGCGGACTCCATCCTCAAAAGCACCTGTTTTCGCTTTCGGCAGCCTCCGGAGCAAAAAAGACAATCATCCAGCTTTTGCTGCCACAGCAAAGGTGCCAGCGGGGAAAAGTAATGCTGGTTCTCACTGCCTCCTGGAACTCTTTCAAATGCCCCAGACAATTTGGCCCTCTCTGCTTTCCTGCGGACTCCATCCTCAAAAGCACCTGTTTTCGCTTTCGGCAACCTCCGGAGCAAAAAAGACAAACGTCCAGCTTTTGCTGCCACAGCAAAGGTGCCAGCGGGGAAAAGTAATGCTGGTTCTCACTGCCTCCTGGAACCCTTTCAAATGCCCCAGACAATTTGGCCCTCTCTGCTTTCCTGCGGACTCCATCCTCAAAAGCACCTGTTTTCGCTTTCGGCAGCCTCCGGAGCAAAAAAGACAAACGTCCACGTTTTGCTGCCACAGCAAAAGTGCCAGCGGGGAAAAGTGATGCTGGTCCTCATTGCCTCCTGGAACCTCTTCAAATGCCACAGACAATTTGGCCCTCTCTGCTTTCCTGCGGACTCCATCCTCAAAAGCACCTGTTTTCGCTTTCGGCAGCCTCCGGAGCAAAAAAGACAAACGTTCAGCTTTTGCTGCACAAGCAAAGGTGCCAGCGGGGAAAAGTGATGCTGGTCCTCATTGCCTCCTGGAACCTCTTCAAATGCCACAGACAATTTGGCCCTCTCTGCTTTCCTGCGGACTCCATCCTCAAAAGCACCTGTTTTCGCTTTCGGCAGCCTCCGGAGCAAAAAAGACAAACGTCCACGTTTTGCTGCCACAGCAAAAGTGCCAGCGGGGAAAAGTAATGCTGGTCCTCATTGCCTCCTGGAACCTCTTCAAATGCCACAGACAATTTGGCCCTCTCTGCTTTCCTGCGGACTCCATCTTCAAAAGCACCTGTTTTCGCTTTCGGCAGCCTCCGGAGCAAAAAAGACAAACGTTCAGCTTTTGCTGCACAAGCAAAGGTGCCAGCGGGGAAAAGTGATGCTGGTCCTCATTGCCTCCTGGAACTTCTTCAAATGCCCCAGACAATTTGGCCCTCTCTGCTTTCATGCGGACTCCATCCTCAAAAGCACCTGTTTTCGCTTTCGGCAGCCTCCGGAGCAAAAAAGACAAACATCCAGCTTTTGCTGCCACAGCAAAGGTGCCAGCGGGGAAAAGTAATGCTGGTTCTCACTGCCTCCTGCAACCCTTTCAAATGCCACAGACAATTTGGCCCTCTCTGCTTTCCTGCGGACTCCATCCTCAAAAGCACCTGTTTTCGCTTTTGGCAACCTCCGGAGCAAAAAAGACAAATGTCCAGCTTTTGCTGCCACAGCAAAGGTGCCAGCGGGGAAAAGTAATGCTGGTTCTCACTGCCTCCTGGAACCTCTTCAAATGCCACAGACAATTTGGCCCTCTCTGCTTTCCTGCGGACTCCATCCTCAAAAGCACCTTTTTTCGCTTTCGGCAACCTCCGGAGCAAAAAAGACAAACGTCCAGCTTTTGCTACCACAGCAAAGGTGCCAGCGGGGAAAAGTAATGCTGGTTATCACTGCCTCCTGGAACTCTTTCAAATGCCCCAGACAATTTGGCCCTCTCTGCTTTCCTGCGGACTCCATCCTCAAAAGCACCTGTTTTCGCTTTCGGCAACCTCCGGAGCAAAAAAGACAAACGTCCAGCTTTTGCTGCCACAGCAAAAGTGCCAGCGGGGAAAAGTAATGCTGGTCCTCATTGCCTCCTGGAACCTCTTCAAATGCCACAGACAATTTGGCCCTCTGCTTTCCTGCGGACTCCATCCTCAAAAGCACCTGTTTTCGCTTTCGGCAGCCTCCGGAGCAAAAAAGACACACGTCCAGCTTTTGCTGCCACAGCAAAGGTGCCAGCGGGGAAAAGTAATGCTGGTTCTCACTGCCTCCTGGAACCCTTTCAAATGCCACAGACAATTTGGCCCTCTCTGCTTTCCTGCGGACTCCATCCTCAAAAGCACCTGTTTTCGCTTTCGGCAACCTCCGGAGCAAAAAAGACAAATGTCCAGCTTTTGCTGCCACAGCAAAGGTGCCAGCGGGGAAAAGTAATGCTGGTTCTCACTGCCTCCTGGAACCTCTTCAAATGCCACAGACAATTTGGCCCTCTCTGCTTTCCTGCGGATTCCATGCTCAAAAGCACCTGTTTTCGCTTTCGGCAGCCTCCGGAGCAAAGAAGACAAACGTCCAGCTTTTGCTGCCACAGCAAAGGTGCCAGCGGGGAAAAGTAATGCTGGTTCTCACTGACTCCTGGAACCTCTTCAAATGCCACAGACAATTTGGCCCTCTCTGCTTTCCTGCGGACTCCATCCTCAAAAGCACCTTTTTTCGCTTTCGGCAACCTCCGGAGCAAAAAAGACAAACGTCCAGCTTTTGCTACCACAGCAAAGGTGCCAGCGGGGAAAAGTAATGCTGGTTATCACTGCCTCCTGGAACTCTTTCAAATGCCCCACACAATTTGGCCCTCTCTGCTTTCCTGCGGACTCCATCCTCAAAAGCACCTGTTTTCGCTTTCGGCAACCTCCGGAGCAAAAAAGACAAACGTCCAGCTTTTGCTGCCACAGCAAAGGTGCCAGCGGGGAAAAGTGATGCTGGTCCTCATTGCCTCCTGGAACCTCTTCAAATGCCACAGACAATTTGGCCCTCTCTGCTTTCCTGCGGACTCCATCCTCAAAAGCACCTTTTTTCGCTTTCGGCAACCTCCGGAGCAAAAAAGACAAACGTCCAGCTTTTGCTACCACAGCAAAGGTGCCAGCGGGGAAAAGTAATGCTGGTTATCACTGCCTCCTGGAACTCTTTCAAATGCCCCAGACAATTTGGCCCTCTCTGCTTTCCTGCGGACTCCATCCTCAAAAGCACCTGTTTTCGCTTTCGGCAACCTCCGGAGCAAAAAAGACAAACGTCCAGCTTTTGCTGCCACAGCAAAGGTGCCAGCGGGGAAAAGTAATGCTGGTCCTCATTGCCTCCTGGAACCTCTTCAAATGCCACAGACAATTTGGCCCTCTCTGCTTTCCTGCGGACTCCATCCTCAAAAGCACCTTTTTTCGCTTTCGGCAACCTCCGGAGCAAAAAAGACAAACATCCAGCTTTTGCTGCCACAGCAAAAGTGCCAGCGGGGAAAAGTAATGCTGGTCCTCATTGCCTCCTGGAACCTCTTCAAATGCCCCAGACAATTTGGCCCTCTCTGCTTTCCTGCGGACTCCATCCTCAAAAGCACCTGTTTTCGCTTTCGGCAGCCTCCGGAGCAAAAAAGACACACGTCCAGCTTTTGCTGCCACAGCAAAGGTGCCAGCGGGGAAAAGTAATGCTGGTTCTCACTGCCTCCTGCAACCCTTTCAAATGCCACAGACAATTTGGCCCTCTCTGCTTTCCTGCGGACTCCATCCTCAAAAGCACCTGTTTTCGCTTTCGGCAGCCTCCGGAGCAAAAAAGACAAACGTCCAGCTTTTGCTGCCACAGCAAAGGTGCCAGCGGGGAAAAGTAATGCTGGTTCTCACTGCCTCCTGGAACCCTTTCAAATGCCCCAGACAATTTGGCCCTCTCTGCTTTCCTGCGGACTCCATCCTCAAAAGCACCTGTTTTCGCTTTCGGCAACCTCCGGAGCAAAAAAGACAAACGTCCAGCTTTTGCTGCCACAGCAAAGGTGCCAGCGGGGAAAAGTAATGCTGGTTCTCACTGCCTCCTGGAACCTCTTCAAATGCCCCAGACAATTTGGCCCTCTCTGCTTTCCTGCGGACTCCATCCTCAAAAGCACCTGTTTTCGCTTTCGGCAGCCTCCGGAGCAAAAAAGACAAACGTCCAGCTTTTGCTGCCACAGCAAAGGTGCCAGCGGGGAAAAGTAATGCTGGTTCTCACTGCCTCCTGCAACCCTTTCAAATGCCACAGACAATTTGGCCCTCTCTGCTTTCCTGCGGACTCCATCCTCAAAAGCACCTTTTTTCGCTTTCGGCAACCTCCGGAGCAAAAAAGACAAACGTCCAGCTTTTGCTGCCACAGCAAAGGTGCCAGCGGGGAAAAGTAATGCTGGTTCTCACTGCCTCCTGGAACCCTTTCAAATGCCCCAGACAATTTGGCCCTCTCTGCTTTCCTGCAGACTCCATCCTCAAAAGCACCTGTTTTCGCTTTCGGCAGCCTCCGGAGCAAAGAAGACAAACGTCCAGGTTTTGCTGCCACAGCAAAGGTGCCAGCGGGGAAAAGTAATGCTGGTTCTCACTGCCTCCTGGAACCCTTTCAAATGCCACAGACAATTTGGCCCTCTCTGCTTTCCTGCGGACTCCATCCTCAAAAGCACCTGTTTTTGCTTTTGGATATCTCAGGAGCAAAAAAGAAAAACGTCCAGCTTTTGCTGCCTCAGCAAAGGTGCCAGCGGGGAAAAGTAATGCTGGTTCTCACTGCCTCCTGGAACTCTTTCAAATGCCCCAGACAATTTGGCCCTCTCTGCTTTCCTGCTGACTCCATCCTCAAAAGCACCTGTTTTCGCTTTTGGAAACCTCAGGAGCAAAAAAGAAAAACGTCCAGCTTTTGCTGCCACAGCAAAAGTGCCAGCGGGGAAAAGTGATGCTGGTCCTCATTGCCTCCTGGAACCTCTTCAAATGCCACAGACAATTTGGCCCTCTCTGCTTTCCTGCGGACTCCATCCTCAAAAGCACCTGTTTTCGCTTTCGGCAGCCTCCGGAGCAAAGAAGACAAACGTCCAGCTTTTGCTGCCACAGCAAAGGTGCCAGCGGGGAAAAGTAATGCTGGTTCTCACTGCCTCCTGCAACCCTTTCAAATGCCACAGACAATTTGGCCCTCTCTGCTTTCCTGCGGACTCCATCCTCAAAAGCACCTTTTTTCGCTTTCGGCAACCTCCGGAGCAAAAAAGACAAACGTCCAGCTTTTTCTGCCACAGCAAAGGCGCCAGCGGGGAAAAGTAATGCTGGTTCTCACTGCGTCCTGGAACCCTTTCAAATGCCCCAGACACTTTGGCCCTCTCTGCTTTCATGCGGACTCCATCCTCAAAAGCACCTGTTTTCGCTTTCGGCAGCCTCCGGAGCAAAAAAGACAAACGTCCAGCTTTTGCTGCCACAGCAAAGGTGCCAGCGGGGAAAAGTAATGCTGGTTCTCACTGCCTCCTGGAACCCTTTCAAATGCCACAGACAATTTGGCCCTCTCTGCTTTCCTGCGGACTCCATCCTCAAAAGCACCTGTTTTCGCTTTCGGCAACCTCCGGAGCAAAAAAGACAAACGTCCAGCTTTTGCTGCCACAGCAAAGGTGCCAGCGGGGAAAAGTGATGCTGGTCCTCATTGCCTCCTGGAACCTCTTCAAATGCCACAGACAATTTGGCCCTCTCTGCTTTCCTGCGGACTCCATCCTCAAAAGCACCTTTTTTCGCTTTCGGCAACCTCCGGAGCAAAAAAGACAAACGTCCAGCTTTTGCTACCACAGCAAAGGTGCCAGCGGGGAAAAGTAATGCTGGTTATCACTGCCTCCTGGAACTCTTTCAAATGCCCCAGACAATTTGGCCCTCTCTGCTTTCCTGCGGACTCCATCCTCAAAAGCACCTGTTTTCGCTTTCGGCAACCTCCGGAGCAAAAAAGACAAACGTCCAGCTTTTGCTGCCACAGCAAAGGTGCCAGCGGGGAAAAGTAATGCTGGTCCTCATTGCCTCCTGGAACCTCTTCAAATGCCACAGACAATTTGGCCCTCTCTGCTTTCCTGCGGACTCCATCCTCAAAAGCACCTTTTTTCGCTTTCGGCAACCTCCGGAGCAAAGAAGACAAACGTCCAGCTTTTGCTGCCACAGCAAAAGTGCCAGCGGGGAAAAGTAATGCTGGTCCTCATTGCCTCCTGGAACCTCTTCAAATGCCACAGACAATTTGGCCCTCTCTGCTTTCCTGCGGACTCCATCCTCAAAAGCACCTGTTTTCGCTTTCGGCAGCCTCCGGAGCAAAAAAGACACACGTCCAGCTTTTGCTGCCACAGCAAAGGTGCCAGCGGGGAAAAGTAATGCTGGTTCTCACTGCCTCCTGGAACCCTTTCAAATGCCACAGACAATTTGGCCCTCTCTGCTTTCCTGCGGACTCCATCCTCAAAAGCACCTGTTTTCGCTTTCGGCAGCCTCCGGAGCAAAAAAGACAAACGTCCAGCTTTTGCTGCCACAGCAAAGGTGCCAGCGGGGAAAAGTAATGCTGGTTCTCACTGCCTCCTGGAACCCTTTCAAATGCCCCAGACAATTTGGCCCTCTCTGCTTTCCTGCGGACTCCATCCTCAAAAGCACCTGTTTTCGCTTTCGGCAACCTCCGGAGCAAAAAAGACAAACGTCCAGCTTTTGCTGCCACAGCAAAGGTGCCAGCGGGGAAAAGTAATGCTGGTTCTCACTGCCTCCTGGAACCTCTTCAAATGCCCCAGACAATTTGGCCCTCTCTGCTTTCCTGCGGACTCCATCCTCAAAAGCACCTGTTTTCGCTTTCGGCAGCCTCCGGAGCAAAAAAGACAAACGTCCAGCTTTTGCTGCCACAGCAAAGGTGCCAGCGGGGAAAAGTAATGCTGGTTCTCACTGCCTCCTGCAACCCTTTCAAATGCCACAGACAATTTGGCCCTCTCTGCTTTCCTGCGGACTCCATCCTCAAAAGCACCTTTTTTCGCTTTCGGCAACCTCCGGAGCAAAAAAGACAAACGTCCAGCTTTTGCTGCCACAGCAAAGGTGCCAGCGGGGAAAAGTAATGCTGGTTCTCACTGCCTCCTGGAACCCTTTCAAATGCCCCAGACAATTTGGCCCTCTCTGCTTTCCTGCAGACTCCATCCTCAAAAGCACCTGTTTTCGCTTTCGGCAGCCTCCGGAGCAAAGAAGACAAACGTCCAGGTTTTGCTGCCACAGCAAAGGTGCCAGCGGGGAAAAGTAATGCTGGTTCTCACTGCCTCCTGGAACCCTTTCAAATGCCACAGACAATTTGGCCCTCTCTGCTTTCCTGCGGACTCCATCCTCAAAAGCACCTGTTTTTGCTTTTGGATATCTCAGGAGCAAAAAAGAAAAACGTCCAGCTTTTGCTGCCTCAGCAAAGGTGCCAGCGGGGAAAAGTAATGCTGGTTCTCACTGCCTCCTGGAACTCTTTCAAATGCCCCAGACAATTTGGCCCTCTCTGCTTTCCTGCTGACTCCATCCTCAAAAGCACCTGTTTTCGCTTTTGGAAACCTCAGGAGCAAAAAAGAAAAACGTCCAGCTTTTGCTACCACAGCAAAAGTGCCAGCGGGGAAAAGTGATGCTGGTCCTCATTGCCTCCTGGAACCTCTTCAAATGCCACAGACAATTTGGCCCTCTCTGCTTTCCTGCGGACTCCATCCTCAAAAGCACCTGTTTTCGCTTTCGGCAGCCTCCGGAGCAAAGAAGACAAACGTCCAGCTTTTGCTGCCACAGCAAAGGTGCCAGCGGGGAAAAGTAATGCTGGTTCTCACTGCCTCCTGCAACCCTTTCAAATGCCACAGACAATTTGGCCCTCTCTGCTTTCCTGCGGACTCCATCCTCAAAAGCACCTTTTTTCGCTTTCGGCAACCTCCGGAGCAAAAAAGACAAACGTCCAGCTTTTTCTGCCACAGCAAAGGCGCCAGCGGGGAAAAGTAATGCTGGTTCTCACTGCGTCCTGGAACCCTTTCAAATGCCCCAGACACTTTGGCCCTCTCTGCTTTCATGCGGACTCCATCCTCAAAAGCACCTGTTTTCGCTTTCGGCAGCCTCCGGAGCAAAAAAGACAAACGTCCAGCTTTTGCTGCCACAGCAAAGGTGCCAGCGGGGAAAAGTAATGCTGGTTCTCACTGCCTCCTGGAACCCTTTCAAATGCCACAGACAATTTGGCCCTCTCTGCTTTCCTGCGGACTCCATCCTCAAAAGCACCTGTTTTCGCTTTCGGCAACCTCCGGAGCAAAAAAGACAAACGTCCAGCTTTTGCTGCCACAGCAAAGGCGCCAGCGGGGAAAAGTGATGCTGGTTCTCACTGCCTCCTGCAACCCTTTCAAATGCCACAGACAATTTGGCCCTCTCTGCTTTCCTGCGGACTCCATCCTCAAAAGCACCTGTTTTCGCTTTCGGCAGCCTCCGGAGCAAAGAAGACAATCATCCAGCTTTTGCTGCCACAGCAAAGGTGCCAGCGGGGAAAAGTAATGCTGGTTCTCACTGCCTCCCGGAACTCTTTCAAATGCCACAGACAATTTGGCCCTCTCTGCTTTCCTGCGGACTCCATCCTCAAAAGCACCTGTTTTCGCTTTCGGCAGCCTCCGGAGCAAAAAAGACAAACGTCCAGCTTTTGCTGCCACAGCAAAGGTGCCAGCGGGGAAAAGTAATGCTGGTTATCACTGCCTCCTGGAACTCTTTCAATACCCCAGACAATTTGGCCCTCTCTGCTTTCCTGCGGACTCCATCCTCAAAAGCACCTGTTTTCGCTTTCGGCAGCCTCCGGAGCAAAAAAGACAAACGTCCAGCTTTTGCTGCCACAGCAAAGGTGCCAGCGGGGAAAAGTAATGCTGGTCTTCATTGCCTCCTGGAACCTCTTCAAATGCCACAGACAATTTGGCCCTCTCTGCTTTCCTGCGGACTCCATCCTCAAAAGCACCTGTTTTCGCTTTCGGCAGCCTCCGGAGCAAAAAAGACAAACGTCCAGCTTTTGCTGCCACAGCAAAGGTGCCAGCGGGGAAAAGTAATGCTGGTTCTCACTGCCTCCTGGAACTCTTTCAAATGCCCCAGACAATTTGGCCCTCTCTGCTTTCCTGCGGACTCCATCCTCAAAAGCACCTGTTTTCGCTTTCGGCAGCCTCCGGAGCAAAAAAGACAAACGTCCAGCTTTTGCTGCCACAGCAAAGGTGCCAGCGGGGAAAAGTAATGCTGGTTCTCACTGCCTCCTGGAACCTCTTCAAATGCCACAGACAATTTGGCCCTCTCTGCTTTCCTGCGGACTCCATCCTCAAAAGCACCTGTTTTCGCTTTCGGCAGCCTCCGGAGCAAAAAAGACAAACGGCCAGGTTTTGATGCCACAGCAAAGGTGCCAGCGGGGAAAAGTAATGCTGGTTCTCACTGCCTCCTGGAACCTCTTCAAATGCCACAGACAATTTGGCCCTCTCTGCTTTCCTGCGGACTCCATCCTCAAAAGCACCTGTTTTCGCTTTCGGCAGCCTCCGGAGCAAAGAAGACAAACGTCCAGGTTTTGCTGCCACAGCAAAGGTGCCAGCGGGGAAAAGTAATGCTGGTTCTCACTGCCTCCTGGAACCCTTTCAAATGCCACAGACAATTTGGCCCTCTCTGCTTTCCTGCGGACTCCATCCTCAAAAGCACCTGTTTTCGCTTTTGGATACCTCAGGAGCAAAAAAGACAAACGTCCAGCTTTTGCTGCCACAGCAAACGTGCCAGCGGGGAAAAGTAATGCTGGTTCTCACTGCCTCCTGGAACTCTTTCAAATGCCCCAGACAATTTAGCCCTCTCTGCTTTCCTGCGGACTCCATCCTCAAAAGCATCTTTTTTCGCTTTCGGCAACCTCCGGAATAAAGAAGACAAACGTCCAGGTTTTGCTACCACAGCAAAGGTGCCAGCGGGGAAAAGTAATGCTGGTTCTCACTGACTCCTGGAACCTCTTCAAATGCCACAGACAATTTGGCCCTCTCTGCTTTCCTGCGGACTCCATCCTCAAAAGCACCTTTTTTCGCTTTTGGATACCTCAGGAGCAAAAAAGACAAACGTCCAGCTTTTGCTGCCACAGCAAAAGTGCCAGCGGGGAAAAGTGATGCTGGTCCTCATTGCCTCCTGGAACCTCTTCAAATGCCACAGACAATTTGGCCCTCTCTGCTTTCCTGCGGACTCCATCCTCAAAAGCACCTGTTTTCGCTTTCGGCAACCTCCGGAGCAAAAAAGACAAACGTCCAGCTTTTGCTGCCACAGCAAAGGCGCCAGCGGGGAAAAGTAATGCTGGTTCTCACTGACTCCTGGAACTTCTTCAAATGCCCCAGACACTTTGGCCCTCTCTGCTTTCATGCGGACTCCATCCTCAAACGCACCTGTTTTCGCTTTCGGCAGCCTCCGGAGCAAAAAAGACAAACGTCCAGCTTTTGCTGCCACAGCAAAGGTGCCAGCGGGGAAAAGTAATGCTGGTTCTCACTGCCTCCTGGAACCCTTTCAAATGCCCCAGACAATTTGGCCCTCTCTGCTTTCCTGCGGACTCCATCCTCAAAAGCACCTTTTTTCGCTTTCGGCAGCCTCCGGAGCAAAGAAGACAAACGTCCAGGTTTTGCTGCCACAGCAAAGGTGCCAGCGGGGAAAAGTAATGCTGGTTCTCACTGCCTCCTAAAACCCTTTCAAATGCCACAGACAATTTGGCCCTCTCTGCTTTCCTGCGGACTCCATCCTCAAAAGCACCTTTTTTCGCTTTCGGCAGCCTCCGGAGCAAAAAAGACAAACGTCCAGCTTTTGCTGCCACAGCAAAGGTGCCAGCGGGGAAAAGTAATGCTGGTTCTCACTGCCTCCTGGAACCCTTTCAAATGCCCCAGACAATTTGGCCCTCTCTGCTTTCCTGCGGACTCCATCCTCAAAAGCACCTGTTTTCGCTTTCGGCAACCTCCGGAGCAAAAAAGACAAACGTCCAGCTTTTGCTGCCACAGCAAAAGTGCCAGCGGGGAAAAGTGATGCTGGCTCTCACTGCCTCCTGGAACCTCTTCAAATGCCCCAGACAATTTGGCCCTCTCTGCTTTCCTGCGGACTCCATCCTCAAAAGCACCTGTTTTCGCTTTCGGCAGCCTCCGGAGCAAAAAAGACAAACGTCCAGCTTTTGCTGCCACAGCAAAGGTGCCAGCGGGGAAAAGTGATGCTGGTCCTCATTGCCTCCTGGAACCTCTTCAAATGCCCCAGACAATTTGGCTCTCTCTGCTTTCATGCGGACTCCATCCTCAAAAGCACCTGTTTTCGCTTTCGGCAGCCTCCGGAGCAAAGAAGACAAACGTCCAGCTTTTGCTGCCACAGCAAAGGTGCCAGCGGGGAAAAGTAATGCTGGTTCTCACTGCCTCCTGCAACCCTTTCAAATGCCACAGACAATTTGGCCCTCTCTGCTTTCCTGCGGACTCCATCCTCAAAAGCACCTGTTTTCGCTTTCGGCAGCCTCCGGAGCAAAAAAGACAAACGTCCAGGTTTTGCTGCCACAGCAAAGGTGCCAGCGGGGAAAAGTAATGCTGGTTCTCACTGCCTCCTGGAACTCTTTCAAATGCCACAGACAATTTGGCCCTCTCTGCTTTCCTGCGGACTCCATCCTCAAAAGCACCTGTTTTCGCTTTCGGCAACCTCAGGAGCAAAAAAGACAAACGTCCAGCTTTTGCTGCCACAGCAAAGGTGCCAGCGGGGAAAAGTAATGCTGGTTCTCACTGCCTCCTGGAACCCTTTCAAATGCCCCAGACAATTTGGCCCTCTCTGCTTTCCTGCGGACTCCATCCTCAAAAGCACCTGTTTTCGCTTTTGGCAGCCTCCGGAGCAAAAAAGACAAACATCCAGCTTTTGCTGCCACAGCAAAGGTGCCAGCGGGGAAAAGTAATGCTGGTTCTCACTGCCTCCTGGAACTCTTTCAAATGCCACAGACAATTTGGCCCTCTCTGCTTTCCTGCGGACTCCATCCTCAAAAGCACCTGTTTTCGCTTTCGGCAGCCTCCGGAGCAAAAAAGACAGTCATCCAGCTTTTGCTGCCACAGCAAAGGTGCCAGCGGGGAAAAGTAATGCTGGTTCTCACTGCCTCCTGGAACTCTTTAAAATGCCCCAGAAAATTTGGCCCTCTCTGCTTTCCTGCGGACTCCATCCTCAAAAGCACCTGTTTTCGCTTTCGGCAACCTCAGGAGCAAAAAAGACAAACGTCCAGCTTTTGCTGCCACAGCAAAGGTGCCAGCGGGGAAAAGTAATGCTGGTTCTCACTGCCTCCTGGAACTCTTTCAAATGCCCCAGACAATTTGGCCCTCTCTGCTTTCCTGCGGACTCCATCCTCAAAAGCACCTGTTTTCGCTTTCGGCAGCCTCCGGAGCAAAAAATACAAACGTCCAGCTTTTGCTGCCACAGCAAAGGTGCCAGCGGGGAAAAGTAATGCTGGTTCTCACTGCCTCCTGGAACCCTTTCAAATGCCCCAGACAATTTGGCCCTCTCTGCTTTCCTGCGGACTCCATCCTCAAAAGCACCTGTTTTCGCTTTCGGCAGCCTCCAGAGCAAAAAAGACAAACGTCCAGCTTTTGCTGCCACAGCAAAGGTGCCAGCGGGGAAAAGTGATGCTGGTCCTCATTGCCTCCTGGAACCCTTTCAAATGCCACAGACAATTTGGCCCTCTCTGCTTTCCTGCGGACTCCATCCTCAAAAGCACCTTTTTTCGCTTTCGGCAACCTCCGGAGCAAAAAAGACAAACGTCCAGCTTTTGCTACCACAGCAAAGGTGCCAGCGGGGAAAAGTAATGCTGGTTATCACTGCCTCCTGGAACTCTTTCAAATGCCCCAGACAATTTGGCCCTCTCTGCTTTCCTGCGGACTCCATCCTCAAAAGCACCTGTTTTCGCTTTCGGCAACCTCCGGAGCAAAAAAGACAAACGTCCAGCTTTTGCTGCCACAGCAAAGGTGCCAGCGGGGAAAAGTAATGCTGGTCCTCATTGCCTCCTGGAACCTCTTCAAATGCCACAGACAATTTGGCCCTCTCTGCTTTCCTGCGGACTCCATCCTCAAAAGCACCTTTTTTCGCTTTCGGCAACCTCCGGAGCAAAAAAGACAAACATCCAGCTTTTGCTGCCACAGCAAAAGTGCCAGCGGGGAAAAGTAATGCTGGTCCTCATTGCCTCCTGGAACCTCTTCAAATGCCACAGACAATTTGGCCCTCTCTGCTTTCCTGCGGACTCCATCCTCAAAAGCACCTGTTTTCGCTTTCGGCAGCCTCCGGAGCAAAAAAGACACACGTCCAGCTTTTGCTGCCACAGCAAAGGTGCCAGCGGGGAAAAGTAATGCTGGTTCTCACTGCCTCCTGCAACCCTTTCAAATGCCACAGACAATTTGGCCCTCTCTGCTTTCCTGCGGACTCCATCCTCAAAAGCACCTGTTTTCGCTTTCGGCAGCCTCCGGAGCAAAAAAGACAAACGTCCAGCTTTTGCTGCCACAGCAAAGGTGCCAGCGGGGAAAAGTAATGCTGGTTCTCACTGCCTCCTGGAACCCTTTCAAATGCCCCAGACAATTTGGCCCTCTCTGCTTTCCTGCGGACTCCATCCTCAAAAGCACCTGTTTTCGCTTTCGGCAACCTCCGGAGCAAAAAAGACAAACGTCCAGCTTTTGCTGCCACAGCAAAGGTGCCAGCGGGGAAAAGTAATGCTGGTTCTCACTGCCTCCTGGAACCTCTTCAAATGCCCCAGACAATTTGGCCCTCTCTGCTTTCCTGCGGACTCCATCCTCAAAAGCACCTGTTTTCGCTTTCGGCAGCCTCCGGAGCAAAAAAGACAAACGTCCAGCTTTTGCTGCCACAGCAAAGGTGCCAGCGGGGAAAAGTAATGCTGGTTCTCACTGCCTCCTGCAACCCTTTCAAATGCCACAGACAATTTGGCCCTCTCTGCTTTCCTGCGGACTCCATCCTCAAAAGCACCTGTTTTCGCTTTCGGCAGCCTCCGGAGCAAAAAAGACAAACGTCCAGCTTTTGCTGCCACAGCAAAGGTGCCAGCGGGGAAAAGTAATGCTGGTTCTCACTGCCTCCTGCAACCCTTTCAAATGCCACAGACAATTTGGCCCTCTCTGCTTTCCTGCGGACTCCATCCTCAAAAGCACCTTTTTTCGCTTTCGGCAACCTCCGGAGCAAAAAAGACAAACGTCCAGCTTTTGCTGCCACAGCAAAGGTGCCAGCGGGGAAAAGTAATGCTGGTTCTCACTGCCTCCTGGAACCCTTTCAAATGCCCCAGACAATTTGGCCCTCTCTGCTTTCCTGCAGACTCCATCCTCAAAAGCACCTGTTTTCGCTTTCGGCAGCCTCCGGAGCAAAGAAGACAAACGTCCAGGTTTTGCTGCCACAGCAAAGGTGCCAGCGGGGAAAAGTAATGCTGGTTCTCACTGCCTCCTGGAACCCTTTCAAATGCCACAGACAATTTGGCCCTCTCTGCTTTCCTGCGGACTCCATCCTCAAAAGCACCTGTTTTTGCTTTTGGATATCTCAGGAGCAAAAAAGAAAAACGTCCAGCTTTTGCTGCCTCAGCAAAGGTGCCAGCGGGGAAAAGTAATGCTGGTTCTCACTGCCTCCTGGAACTCTTTCAAATGCCCCAGACAATTTGGCCCTCTCTGCTTTCCTGCTGACTCCATCCTCAAAAGCACCTGTTTTCGCTTTTGGAAACCTCAGGAGCAAAAAAGAAAAACGTCCAGCTTTTGCTGCCACAGCAAAAGTGCCAGCGGGGAAAAGTGATGCTGGTCCTCATTGCCTCCTGGAACCTCTTCAAATGCCACAGACAATTTGGCCCTCTCTGCTTTCCTGCGGACTCCATCCTCAAAAGCACCTGTTTTCGCTTTCGGCAGCCTCCGGAGCAAAGAAGACAAACGTCCAGCTTTTGCTGCCACAGCAAAGGTGCCAGCGGGGAAAAGTAATGCTGGTTCTCACTGCCTCCTGCAACCCTTTCAAATGCCACAGACAATTTGGCCCTCTCTGCTTTCCTGCGGACTCCATCCTCAAAAGCACCTTTTTTCGCTTTCGGCAACCTCCGGAGCAAAAAAGACAAACGTCCAGCTTTTTCTGCCACAGCAAAGGCGCCAGCGGGGAAAAGTAATGCTGGTTCTCACTGCGTCCTGGAACCCTTTCAAATGCCCCAGACACTTTGGCCCTCTCTGCTTTCATGCGGACTCCATCCTCAAAAGCACCTGTTTTCGCTTTCGGCAGCCTCCGGAGCAAAAAAGACAAACGTCCAGCTTTTGCTGCCACAGCAAAGGTGCCAGCGGGGAAAAGTAATGCTGGTTCTCACTGCCTCCTGGAACCCTTTCAAATGCCACAGACAATTTGGCCCTCTCTGCTTTCCTGCGGACTCCATCCTCAAAAGCACCTGTTTTCGCTTTCGGCAACCTCCGGAGCAAAAAAGACAAACGTCCAGCTTTTGCTGCCACAGCAAAGGTGCCAGCGGGGAAAAGTGATGCTGGTCCTCATTGCCTCCTGGAACCTCTTCAAATGCCACAGACAATTTGGCCCTCTCTGCTTTCCTGCGGACTCCATCCTCAAAAGCACCTTTTTTCGCTTTTCGGCAACCTCCGGAGCAAAAAAGACAAACGTCCAGCTTTTGCTACCACAGCAAAGGTGCCAGCGGGGAAAAGTAATGCTGGTTATCACTGCCTCCTGGAACTCTTTCAAATGCCCCAGACAATTTGGCCCTCTCTGCCTTCCTGCGGACTCCATCCTCAAAAGCACCTGTTTTCGCTTTCGGCAACCTCCGGAGCAAAAAAGACAAACGTCCCAGCTTTTGCTGCCACAGCAAAGGTGCCAGCGGGGAAAAGTAATGCTGGTCCTCATTGCCTCCTGGAACCTCTTCAAATGCCACAGACAATTTGGCCCTCTCTGCTTTCCTGCGGACTCCATCCTCAAAAGCACCTTTTTTCGCTTTCGGCAACCTCCGGAGCAAAGAAGACAAACGTCCAGCTTTTGCTGCCACAGCAAAGTGCCAGCGGGAAAAGTAATGCTGGTCCTCATTGCCTCCTGGAACCTCTTCAAATGCCACAGACAATTTGGCCCTCTCTGCTTTCCTGCGGACTCCATCCTCAAAAGCACCTGTTTTCGCTTTCGGCAGCCTCCGGAGCAAAAAAGACACACGTCCAGCTTTTGCTGCCACAGCAAGGTGCCAGCGGGGAAAAGTAATGCTGGTTCTCACTGCCTCCTGGAACCCTTTCAAATGCCACAGACAATTTGGCCCTCTCTGCTTTCCTGCGGACTCCATCCTCAAAAGCACCTGTTTTTCGCTTTCGGCAGCCTCCGGAGCAAAAAAAGACAAACGTCCAGCTTTTGCTGCCACAGCAAAGGTGCCAGCGGGGAAAAGTAATGCTGGTTCTCACTGCCTCCTGGAACCCTTTCAAATGCCCCAGACAATTTGGCCCTCTCTGCTTTCCTGCGGACTCCATCCTCAAAAGCACCTGTTTTCGCTTTCGGCAACCTCCGGAGCAAAAAAGACAAACGTCCAGCTTTTGCTGCCACAGCAAAGGTGCCAGCGGGGAAAAGTAATGCTGGTCTCACTGCCTCCTGGAACCTCTTCAAATGCCCCAGACAATTTGGCCCTCTCTGCTTTCCTGCGGACTCCATCCTCAAAAGCACCTGTTTTCGCTTTCGGCAGCCTCCGGAGCAAAAAAGACAAACGTCCAGCTTTTGCTGCCACAGCAAAGGTGCCAGCGGGGAAAAGTAATGCTGGTTCTCACTGCCTCCTGCAACCCTTTCAAATGCCACAGACAATTTGGCCCTCTCTGCTTTCCTGCGGACTCCATCCTCAAAAGCACCTTTTTTCGCTTTCGGCAACCTCCGGAGCAAAAAAGACAAACGTCCAGCTTTTGCTGCCACAGCAAAGGTGCCAGCGGGGAAAAGTAATGCTGGTTCTCACTGCCTCCTGGAACCCTTTCAAATGCCCCAGACAATTTGGCCCTCTCTGCTTTCCTGCAGACTCCATCCTCAAAAGCACCTGTTTTCGCTTTCGGCAGCCTCCGGAGCAAAGAAGACAAACGTCCAGGTTTTGCTGCCACAGCAAAGGTGCCAGCGGGGAAAAGTAATGCTGGTTCTCACTGCCTCCTGGAACCCTTTCAAATGCCACAGACAATTTTGGCCCTCTCTGCTTTCCTGCGGACTCCATCCTCAAAAGCACCTGTTTTTGCTTTTGGATATCTCAGGAGCAAAAAAGAAAAACGTCCAGCTTTTGCTGCCTCAGCAAAGGTGCCAGCGGGGAAAAGTAATGCTGGTTCTCACTGCCTCCTGGAACTCTTTCAAATGCCCCAGACAATTTGGCCCTCTCTGCTTTCCTGCTGACTCCATCCTCAAAAGCACCTGTTTTCGCTTTTGGAAACCTCAGGAGCAAAAAAGAAAAACGTCCAGCTTTTGCTACCACAGCAAAGTGCCAGCGGGGAAAGTGATGCTGGTCTCATTGCCTCCTGGAACCTTTCAAATGCCACAGACAATTTGGCCCTCTCTGCTTTCCTGCGGACTCCATCCTCAAAAGCACCTGTTTTCGCTTTCGGCAGCCTCCGGAGCAAAGAAGACAAACGTCCAGCTTTTGCTGCCACAGCAAAGGTGCCAGCGGGGAAAAGTAATGCTGGTTCTCACTGCCTCCTGCAACCTTTCAAATGCCACAGACAATTTGGCCCTCTCTGCTTTCCTGCGGACTCCATCCTCAAAAGCACCTTTTTTCGCTTTCGGCAACCTCCGGAGCAAAAAAGACAAACGTCCAGCTTTTTCTGCCACAGCAAAGGCGCCAGCGGGGAAAAGTAATGCTGGTCTCACTGCGTCCTGGAACCCTTTCAAATGCCCCAGACACTTGGCCCTCTCTGCTTTCATGCGGACTCCATCCTCAAAAGCACCTGTTTTCGCTTTCGGCAGCCTCCGGAGCAAAAAAGGACAAACGTCCAGCTTTTGCTGCCACAGCAAAGGTGCCAGCGGGAAAGTAATGCTGGTTCTCACTGCCTCCTGAACCCTTTCAAATGCCACAGACAATTTGGCCCTCCTGCTTTCCTGCGGACTCCATCCCCTCAAAAGCACCTGTTTTTCGCTTTCGGCAACCTCCGGAGCAAAAAAGCAAACGTCCAGCTTTTGCTGCCACAGCAAAGGCGCCAGCGGGGAAAAGTGATGCTGGTTCTCACTGCCTCCTGCAACCCTTTCAAATGCCACAGACAATTTGGCCCTCTCTGCTTTCCTGCGGACTCCATCCTCAAAAGCACCTGTTTTCGCTTTCGGCAGCCTCCGGAGCAAAAAAGACAATCATCCAGCTTTTGCTGCCACAGCAAAGGTGCCAGCGGGGAAAAGTAATGCTGGTTCTCACTGCCTCCCGGAACTCTTTCAAATGCCACAGACAATTTGGCCCTCTCTGCTTTCCTGCGGACTCCATCCTCAAAAGCACCTGTTTTCGCTTTCGGCAGCCTCCGGAGCAAAAAAGACAAACGTCCAGCTTTTGCTGCCACAGCAAAGGTGCCCAGCGGGGAAAAGTAATGCTGGTTATCACTGCCTCCTGGAACTCTTTCAATACCCCAGACAATTTGGCCCTCTCTGCTTTCCTGCTGACTCCATCCTCCAAAAGCACCTGTTTTCGCTTTCGGCAGCCTCCGGAGCAAAAAGACAAACGTCCAGCTTTTGCTGCCACAGCAAAGGTGCCAGCGGGGAAAAGTAATGCTGGTTCTTCATTGCCTCCTGGAACCTCTTCAAATGCCACAGACAATTTGGCCCTCTCTGCTTTCCTGCGGACTCCATCCTCAAAAGCACCTGTTTTTCGCTTTCGGCAGCCTCCGGAGCAAAAAAGACAACGTCCAGCTTTTGCTGCCACAGCAAAGGTGCCAGC